>NW_020954598.1:27345754-27412285 GCF_900497805.2 Vombatus ursinus | reverse complement strand
CAAGGAAGAGGAAGGACTGTCTTTTCATAAAACTTTTGTGTCTGAAATCTCATTTATTGGAATGAAATTTGGGGAAGGGATGTAATAGCTGGCTTTTGGTTTCATCATTAGATATTAGAACAGGATAATGGTGCCCAGGGTACTTAAAGGAGTGTCCTAGGCCTTCAGGGTGGGGAGGGATGGGGGAGGGAGGGTCCTCTGGCTTCAGGCTTGGTGCTATAAGGACTAGCAGCTGGGATCTTGACCATTCACTATACCTGACTGAGACAAATTAGACAGTAGTAGAGTTTACCTTTAATTAGCCTTGCTATTGAAGGGGGCTAGGTGGCACAGTGGATAGAACACTGGGCCGGGAGTCAGGAAGACTCATTTTCCTGAGTTCAAATCTGACCTCAGACACTTCTTAGCTGTGTGACCCTGGGCAAGTCACTTCATCCTGTTTGCCTCAGTTTCCTCATCTGTAAAATGAGCTGGAGAAGGAAATGGCAAGCCACTCCAGTATCTTTGCCAAAAAAAAACCCAAATGGGGTCATGGAGAGACTCACACTGTGGCCATATGAACTGGACTGTGGGCCTTCAGCACAGGTCCAGAAAGGTTATGGAAGTAAGAATTCAGAGAAGGAAGACTTTCTTAAGGAATATCTCCCCTCCTCCCCCCATCTTCCTTTCCCTTCATATTCCTCCAGATTCTGTGGTGGTATTTGCCAAGGAACAAAAGGTGCAGAATGAGGTACAGGCCGTGGTGGGTAGCAGCGCCACCCTGAGCTGCGAGCTGGCCCAGGCCAAGACAGAGGTGACCTGGTACAAGGATGGGAAGAAACTGAGCCCCAGCCAGAAGGTGCACGTGGAGGCCAAGGGCCGGGGCCGGCAGCTGGTGGTGCAGCAGGCGGGGAAGGCAGATGCTGGGGAGTACATCTGTGAGGCTGAGGGCCAGAAGGTCACCTTCCGTCTGGACATCCAAGGTTAGTTCCAGAGTTGCTCAGTGTGGGACCCTGGAACTGAAAAACTTGAGGATAAACGACCTCTATCCTTAGGAAGACTGATTGAGAAGTGGAGGACATTTGTATCTATAATCCCTGTCCTTGATAAGAGAGGGCCAGGGACTCTGACCCTGACCACTGGGAGATAAGGCCTCTGGGCACCAGCTGGTTCAGCTCCTGAGAAGGAAGCATCTGCAGGGATTAGAATAACCAAACATATACCCCAAATTTCTCAGAACAATTACATTAAAAAAAGTATACAGAGGAATTTCCCTATGTAAGACCATGTTCTCCAATTTTTTTGTTTGGACAATGTGATCATTGTAGTAGTGACTGCTTCATTAACCCTCCTCCACAAGGGACGAGGTTTCCCAGTTTCTCTTTCTGGTTGCCCCTAGAATGAGCTTACAGAAGGAAGCTGCCTTACCCCTGGCTCACTGGTACTAGGTCCTCAAGGTGGGAGAATCGCAGCTGTTCATTTTCCTCTTTGATGTATGAAACCATTCCAAATTGCCCAAGACTGAATATGCATGCCCTGGTGCCTACTCCCCGCCCAAGCCTATGGATCCCCAGGAAAGAGTATTGGTGTTAATTCTCTCAGTAGACTAATTTTTAAAATGTTGGGGATGGAGGAGCCACATGGTGTGATTTGCCCCTAACCTCACGTACCTCATCAATAGTGAGACTCCTGTTATTAAACTAAGCTTAACAGTGGGACCCCTGCAATTTTTCTTAAACTGGCCTGATTCGCAATGCTAATCCCACTTGCCCAGTAATGTCGGAGTCAGTTCAGAGAATATAGGGCAGGGCAGAAGTTGTGGGTGTGGTCCAGTGACAGAAGCAGGGGCTCTGAAGTCAGAGACCTGAGTTCAAATGTTGTCTCTGACACTTAGGACCTGTGTGACCACAGGAAGTCACTTAACCTCCTTAGGCCTCAATTTCCTCATCTGTAAAATGTGAGGGTTGGATTAGATGATCTTTAAATTCCCTTCTGGCTATGAACGTAGGGGTACAGAGGAAGAGGAGTTGTAGATGGTCAACTTGACCTGGAGCTGGGGTGGGTGTGGTTTCTCATCTAGCCTTTGGCACTGTCTCCCCTCACTAGAACTGGAAACAAAAGCCCCTGAGAAACCTGCCAAGAGGGAGCCACTGGTGGTGCGGGAGCACGACGACATCATTCTGTCAGCCACGGTCACATCAGCCACTGCCACCGTCACGTGGCTTAAGGACGGGCTGGAGATCAGGCGCAGCAAGCGCTATGGGTTTTCAAATGAGGGAACCACTCACACCCTCACTGTGTATGGTGCCCAGACCCAAGACAGTGCCATCTATACCTGCAGGTCCAACAAGGAGAAGCAAGACTTTCCCGTCCAGGTAGAAGGTGAGGTGGGCAAGCCAGAGAGCAAGATGCTCTCCTGGGCCCTTCCTGCAGGGCGTGGGTGGGAGATGAGGTGCTTACCTAAAAGAGATCTAGAAGAGATTGGCCCCACGTTCTCTGTCAGCATGCGGACCCATTGCCACTTTATGCCCTCTCTCCCAATTGTCCACAGAGGTCCCTGTGAAGTTTGCCCAACCCCTGAAGCCTGTGAGTGGAGAGGTTGGACAGACAGTGGTGCTGTCCTGTGAGCTGAGCCAGGCATTGGGCGATGTGGTATGGCGCTGTGGCGGGGTGGAGATCCGTCCTGGCAAGCGATTCCAGATGGCGTCAGATGGGCCCCGGCGCACCCTCACCATCGTGGGACTAAGGGCTGAGGATGAGGGCGAGTACTGCTGTGAGAGTCGCAATGACAAGACCACCACCCAGCTCACAGCCGTCGGTATGGGGGCTCTATGTGTATGTGTGTGTGACTGTGTTCATGAATGAGAATGTATCCATAAGACTACTTGGGACCCATGGCTCTGTGATGTTTGTGAAATTGTACTAATCACATTATAGGCAATAATTAATAGTCTATAGGCACTTAATAAAAATTACTGGATGATATTACAGAAATGGAAGGCAGAGGTCACCAGTTCCAGAGGTATCTTGAAGCTTGAGGTGTGTTGAAATGTCAGGGGAGTTCTCATGACTCTGGCTCCAGCTTCCAGGGGAATGATGAGAGCTGAAATGAATTTACTCAGCACAACCTAAATACCACGTAGGCCTGGGTTAGGTCTTTGGCAGCCAGTGCTAGGGCCATGCATACTACCCTGGGCTTTCAACGTTCTTGAAGGAAGCTCTTGAGACATTGGAGCTGGCTGCCTTCAGCTAGGTGTATGGTAGCGAGACCTACCTAAATGATGAGTGTGTGGTGGAATGAAAGGAGTCCCAGATTTGGATCTACGATGCCTGGATTCAGTCTTGGCTGCTGTATGTCTTTGGGAAAGTTATTTCGAGTTGCCGGGCCTCAATCTCCTCCTCTGTCGGTCTTATGAGAATATAAAATGTGACTCTACATGTATATGTGAGTATGTGTGTGTACTTATGTATTTGTGAATGTGTATGTCTGTGTGTGGTCATAAATGTGTAATTGTGGGGGATTGAAGGAGGAAACTATGGCAGCGATGCTCAGCATTCTTAACCCTTACCACAAAGTACGTCATACAGTGACTGACTCTACCCTTGTGGGGTGGGGAGGGACAAGTTATGATCTCAGAATGATGCAGACACTCAGGATGCACAGATAACAGCTCACATTTGTAGAGTGCTTAAAGGTCTACAAAGCCCTTACCTCACAACAGCCTTGTGAGAAATGTAGTAGTACAAAGGTTCTTGTCTTCACTTTATAGAAGAGGAAACAGTGATTTTTCCCAGGATCACACAGCTAGTAGGTATCAGAACTGCAATTCCAAACCTTTTGGCTCCAAGAATCTAACCATTTGGCAACACTGCCAATTCGTGTCCCTCTCCAGTACCACACAAAGAAGTGGACAGAAGCAGAGGACAGTTGTTTGGGTAGGGACACAGGACACATAGACTTCATCTCATCCAGCCCTCCCATTTTACATATGAGAGAGACCAGACCCAGAACAGTTAATGGATTTGCCCATGGTCACTTAGCCTGTACATAGTGGAACCAGATTCTCTGATTCTAAATCCAATCTTCTTTCCATATTCAGACACCTATTTGGGCAAGAGAAAGAGCAGTTAGGAGATTTCCCTATTCAGGAGGAGGTCACTAGTGCTAATCTGATTAGTTTGGGAAGACCTCATAAAAGAAGTAGCATGTTGGAAATTGATTAAATGGTGGGAGAGGAACTGTTCTCTCTCTGTTCTTTGTCCTACCCTGTTCCCACTGCCTTCCCCCCTTGGCTCTCAAACTCACAAAAGGTTTTTTATTTCCTCAGTCCCCCGAATGGTCAAGTTCACGTCAGCCCTGAGCAACTCGGTCTCTGAAGAAGGTTCTGAGGCCACGTTCCAGTGCATAGTTGCCCCCAGCAATGCCGTGGTGGTCTGGAGTCGGAATGGTGTGAAGCTGGAGCCTGGAGCTAAGTTTGTCATCTCTCAGAGTGACGCTAGCCACAGTCTCGTCATCACTGCCCTGACCCTCGAGGATGCCGGCCAGATCACGGCCGAGGCCGAAGGGGTCACCACGATGGCCAGTCTCAGAGTCCGAGGTGAGATAGACTTTATGTGGCTTGGTTTGGATGCAGCTAAGCCTCTGCAGAGTGGCTTCTACTTCTCTTATCAATGAGTGCTCTTTGTAGGCTGATTGAGAAGCCAAGCCAATGATGCTAGCTATTAAGTCTCTCTTTCTTCCCGGCTTGGCAAACTGATCTAGTTGAATCAGTCTAAGGTTGGGCATAGTGACCTAGCCAGGGCATAGGAAGAGACAGATTTAAGCCAGACTTTTAATGTATTTAATTCACCAAGTTAAATTAAGTAAATATTTATGAAGCACCTACTATGTGCCAGGCTTTGTGCTTGGTGCTGAAGATCCAAACACAAAAACTAACATAGTCCCTGCCCTCAGGAAGATTACATACCATTGAGGGTGGCACATATAAGTATATACAAAATTATCTACACAGTAAATAGAAGGTAAATTTTGGAGGCTAGAGAAGGCACTAGAATCCAGAAATGCCTCATGGAGAAAGTGGTTCTCGAGCTGAGCTCAGTCCTCTGTTGGTATTCCCTTATGGCATAGAGGGCACTCTGGGCCTTTGAAGACTTTGTCTAGCAGACTGCATACTCCAGCAGGTCCTGACAAGGTTTTCTAATAGGTTGGCAAGTTGGCAAGGTAAAGTAATAGTTTGTTTATAGATTCAAGGCAGGAAGAGGATAAATGAAAAACTGTTATTAAGCATTCCCTATGAAGCAACACTGTGCTATGCACTGGGGATGCAAATTTAAAAAGAAACATAGTCCCTGCCCTCAAGCAGCTTATATTCTGGTAGGAGAGACAGCACCTATAAGGGGATGATTGCCTGGGAAGGGTGTTTTGCTTTGGAAAGTCACTAGGATGGTGAGTGAAGCCTTAGGGGAGTTGGTTGCCACACTCTTTCCATCTGCAATGGCAATATTCATTTCACTGATTCTTAGAGCTAGTGGTAGGAAGCCGGTGGGGAGGTTGGAAGCTGACTGGAATGTGAAGCATAATGGGGTGCTCTGGGTATAGTGGACCATTAGCAATTGTACTAGCTCATTAACCAATCAGAACAGCTTGGCCCAAGGATGAGAGTTCCAAAATGGGAATTTAATCCCCAGGGCATGGTCTGTGGAGGCACGGGTAGAGTGGAAGGGCAGAATATGACTTGGGTAGATGGCTGCATAGAAGTAGAAGCAGGGCTGGGGTTGGTTAGATATAACAGGGAACTTCCCTGTCTATCACTTAAGATATCAAAACACAAACTACTGGGAGGATGCACGAAGACTTCTGCCAATGTGACTACTCAAGGGCTCCAGCTTATCCTCTTCCTACAAATAGTAATACTTGTCCAAGAGGAGCTGGTGAGGGCGAGCTGCAGCCTGACCTTGGGCTGGGGAATGGAGCAGGAATGGAGGCTAAGTTGTTTTTACTCCAGAGTAAGATTTGATTTTACAGATGCACCAGTAGAGAAGACCAAACCCCCAGACATATCTGCATATGTCAATCAGAAGTCAGCCAGAATAGAACACAAAGGAGGGTTAGAGCATGTAATGGAGGAGGATAAAAGAAGCCTGGACGTTTAGACTGGGGCCTTCATGAATGCCAGGCTAAGGACCCTGGACAGTGTCTTGTGGTCAGTGGGGAGCCAAGTATATTGAGAATGGGGGTGATGTGATCAGAACTGCACATTAGGTAAATTAACTTGGCAACATTTGCAGGGAAGGAGGGGGAGAATAAGCGTTTATTAAGCATCTACAGTGTACTACATATTGTGAAAAGCAATTACAAATATAATCTCATTTGCAGAATGGATTAGAGGGTAGGGGCTAGAGGCAGAGAGACCAGTTGAGAGGACTGGTAGAGTATTATAGCTGTCACAGCATGAGAGCCTGAACAAGGATGGTATTGTACATATCAAAACAGAGATACTGAGGAGTATCCCCCATCTTCAGGAGGGGTATATTTAAGACGTATATACACTAGGAGTAGAGTAGGGGTGTCTTTAACCACATAGAACATGGCTTTCCTTTTCTGAGACTCAAGTTTCCTCGTCTGTTAAACTGAGATGGTTGGACTGAATGATCCCAGAAGTTATGCCCAATTCTGAATCGTTCCTCCTCCTCTGAGCTTGACCCCGTTGGAATTAGAGGGGTGCTTGAGATGACCTCTTGGGCACTGCTCACTTACACTTTTGGCTTTCCTTACCCCCCAGAAGCCCCAGTACTATTCAAGAGGAAGCTGGAGCCAACGACAGTGGAAGAGAAGGGCTTGGTGACATTGGAGGTAGAGCTGACCAAGCCTTGCTCTTCCGTGAGATGGACTCGTAACAGTGCAGCCTTGGTGCCCAGTGAGAATGTGGAGATCCGGGCTGAAGGCACCCGCCATAGCCTGCTCCTTAAGAATGTGAGCTTCTCCGACCGGGGCTTTTTCGGCTGCGAGACACCAGATGACAAGACGCAGGCTAAGCTCAATGTGGAGAGTAAGTGAGACTAGTCTGGAGGAGGAGATGGGTCTGTGTGGGGAGTAGGGCAACAAAATGGGACTGTAATTAATCCTTGGTGGAGTGACAGTGAGCTCTGTCTCATTCCGACCCTCTGAGGCAATGGTGCTCATTTCTCTGGGTGACAACGCAATTGGCATGATCCCAGAGGAAAGGAGGATCCTGGGGGGCTCTATAACCAAGGAAGACAAGAAAGAAATTCCTAGTAGTGGTCCAAATCCAGGGATGTTAGGACAATCAGGAAGAACACACCATGAAAGTGTTGGCAGAATGCGGTGGCTTATGAAATTTCTGTGAACATTCTAGCCACACTGCCTTCCTCCATATGATGTGTCCAGAGCCCCTGTTCACTTCCCCCCTCAAGGGAAAAAAGAGTAGATTTTCTCCCATAAAAAGTCAGGTCTCCCAACTGTTTCTGTCCTGGAAGCACCACATTCCCCTGACTTTGTTCTCTGCAATTTGGCACACACAAGCTACAAGCTTAGGGGATGCAGAAAGATTTATCAGAGTGGGAGAATTCTAGCATCCAAAATATGTGTGGTCAATCCTTTTGCAGTAAATCCCATCATTTCCTGCCACGAGGCTGTCAGAGTGCAGTTTCTTGTTCAGTTGGCATGGTCTTGGTTAGGACTCATCATTTCATTGACTTGGGGAAGTCCCTGTGTGGAAATTCCCCCCACCGAGAGAGACCAGCAACTTGTCTGTAGCTTCAAGCCTTGGAGAATTACCCGGGGGGCCCTGAGAAGGTGAGGTGACTCATCTGTAGAAAGACCACAGCTAGTATGTGTCAGGGGTAGGACTTGATCCCAGGTTACCTGGACACTTTATCCGTGATGTCACGCTACCTCTATAGAAGCTTAGCTCAGTTTTAAAACATTCAGCATTGTGGCTGCTGCACCTAAGAGTCCTGTCTGAGCACTGCCCGTTAGCCCTCTGGCCTCTACTCTAGACCTCACCTTTCCCGTGAAAACCCTAGACGTCTTCCAAATCACAGGATCTCAGCTCTGGAAGGTACCTTAGCACCCATCTAGTACAACTAATATGTGAAAAGAACCCCCACGATGATACCCCTCACAAGTGGTCACCTAACCTTTGCCCAAAGACTTCTAATGAGGAGAAACTCATTACCTTCCAAGGCTGTTCATTCCTCTTTACCTAGTTTTAATTATTAGGAAATCTTTCCTTAACAAACTGAAGTTATGTCACAATTATAAATTTACCATAATAGATATAATATAATAGATTTATTATGATAGATACAATAATAGATTATTATAATAGATATTATAGATAATAGACTTATTATAATAGATATTATAATAGATATAATAGATTATTATAATAGATATTATAATAGATAATATATAGATATATAATAGATAATAGATATATTTATTATAATAGATATTATGATAGCTATAATAGATAAAAATTTTTATTGTAATATATAATAGATATTAATTATAAATTATAACAAAGTCCTTGTAACTTTCTCATATTACTTTTAGAGCCTTCAGACTTAGTCACTTTTGATAAGAGCTCTCTCTCATACCCTAGGCTCTGTTTTTTTTTTGGTCCCCTCAGCTCTCCCCCATTATTTCCCGATATTCCACTCTGAAACTGGTTACAATTTCTTTCATTCAGGCTTTTGCAATGTGTATCTGTATGGTCAAGGCAGTTCCCATTGGCTTCCAAGGACAGACAAGTCATACCCAGCTCATTTGAAAATATGGAAGAAACAATTTCTTTCTCAGGGAACTCTGCTAGTGATGCTTGGTCTGTCCTTGTTCTTCCCCTCTCCCCTTTTCCCATGTAGTGCGTCAGATCCGGCTGGTACGAGGCCTGCAGGCCATAGAGGTGCGGGAACAGGGGACGGTGTCCTTGGAGGTAGAGCTCTCACACAGCGATGTGGAAGGCTACTGGACCCGAGATGGCCTGAAGCTCAAGTCTCAGAATAACTGCTGTATCACAGTCCAGGGTGTGATTCACAAACTGACCCTGTCCTCCCTGGGTCTGGAGGATGCTGGACTCATAGTCTTCAAAGCAGATGGTGTTCACACATCTGCAAGACTCACTGTCCTTGGTATGGCCATCACTGGTCTTGGTCTTGGAGGAGGGGTGGCAGTGAAGGGGAGCTATCCACACATCTAGGTCACTTATGGTTATTGATGGGACTGGAGTGGAAGAGTGTGTCTACACATCTGAATAGCTCATGGTCAGATTTTCATAACCTGGGGAAAGGTGTCCCCATATTTATTTTATTGGTGATCAAGAGAAAATTTTAGGTGATTTCCTCCCATTTTATGGATTTAAAAAAAACTGGGACAAGTATAGTTTATATGACTCTGCTAAAGTCATGAAATAAGTTGGGCTGAGTTGGGAGAACCAGGTCTCAATTATATAGGGATAGGGACAAATACCGCTGGCTCCTTTACTTTCCCACACTTCTTTGGGGGTGGGATGGGGGAAAGTATTTACCTCACCACTATTCCCTCCCCTCCCTATCTCTCAGAGCTTCCTGTGACGTTCAGCCACCCCTTGCAGGACATTGTGGCTACAGAGAAGGAGAAGGTCATTTTGGAGTGTGAATTATCCCGGGCCAATCATGATGTCAAGTGGTTGAAGGTACCCCATGATCCCGGACCTGTTTCTTCCACCTCTCCCTCTAAATCCCTAGCACTAACAGACAACATTATTCTCTCCAAGTGACCTAGGCCACCTTCCCAGCTCTGGGCTGCCTTTGCCTCCCCTCTCACTGCAGGGCTGTAAGCCAAGTCTAGGTGATCGTTCATTGTAGAGGACTCTTTATTATGTATGAGTTGGTCTAATGGGCCCCGAGTTCTCTTCTAACTCTGGGATTGTATGAGTCTGTGGGAAAAGCCTTTTATAGGGATGAGGGTCAGTCCAGAGCACAAGGGGAAGGAATAATGCTGAAGTTAATGGTGGTTGGGGCTGGGGGAAGCTATATCAGGGAAGAAGGCTTAATTAACATCAGGAACATGGGAAGCAGCTCAGAGGAGGAGGGGTCATTGGTGGGGTTGGAGAGGGGAACCTGACTGTTCCAGCATATACCTCCTTGGTCTACTTTTGATACGTGTCTTTCCTCCAGGATGGAGTGCTGCTTCAAGCAGGGAAAGCGCTGGGAATTGTTTCCCAGGGGACCAAGAGGAGCCTTGTCATCCACAAGTGTGAGTCTGGAGACCAGGGTACCTATGTATGTGATGCTGGTGATGCCAAGACTTCAGCCACACTGCTGGTGCAAGGTAAGGCTCGAGCTGTGTGGCTGTGAGCAAACCACTTCTTTCTGAGCATCATTTTCTTCATCTGCAGAAAACGGGTAACAGAACTTATACAATCATCCTCCAAGATCTGTTGTGAGGAAGGTGCTCTAGAAATATAAGTTGTTTTATTATTAATAATAATAATTATTATTTTAGCAATAATAACAAATGGTAGAGTCATACAAATTCGCTTATGGAAACAGAGATGGTTTATGACAGTAATCTGCAATCAGATCATTGCCACCAGAAATTAAACAAAAGATAGCTTTAAAGAGCCCAGAATTATTAATTAATGCAGATTATGCTAGGAAATGGTAGAAGTGATCTATGCAAACAGATCACTACATATTGCAAAAATTTAGCATTTACTGAATACCTAGAAAGTTACAACTAGGTGGCTAGCATCATACATCAGAAGCTTGCTGTACTTTATAAACTAACAGACAAGGAATCCTCACACTACAAATATAAACCATGAGAATTCAACAAATAAACTTTGCTGAAACTAGAGCATCATTGCAAAAAGAATCAAAGAGGAAAAATAGATATTGAACAGAAAAGGGAAAGAGGAGAAAGGAGAAAGAAGGAGTAAAGAGGTTGGTTGAAAGGAGGGAGGAAGGGAAGAGAATGGACGGAGACAGCAGGTGGAGGAGGGAGAATTGAGGACCCTGTCTTGAGGTGAAGAATTCTGCCCTCCCTGGGGACAGTCTTGGTGTGTAAGGAGAGAGAAAGGCCTTTTCTGCAGTAAAAGAGCAGCAAAGGGAAAAGGCTTGTTAATGCATGAGGAAACGGGAGTCAAAACAGTCAGTGCCCTGAGGATTGAGAGAGAGCCTTGTCTGCCAGGGGTAGAGCAGAAGGGGGTCTAATCACGCAAAAGCAAGCCGCATGTAAGAAGGGCTTAGGCATGGTCACAGGTATGTTGCTGGATTCTGCATGTCTGGGCATGGTGCTTTCCCTCCGTTTCTGGCTCTAGCATCAGCAGCAGCCTTTCTGGCTGGGGCCATGCTAACCCTGTCTATGAGGGAGGAAAGAGGGAAAGGAAGACCAAAGGAGTCATGTGGTCATGGAAGAGCATGGGGGTTCTGGGTCCAGGGAGAGGGAGGGGGGAGCTGGCTTTCAGGCCCTCATCAAAACAGACTAGGTAACTTCTAAGGTCCCTTCTAGCTCTGACATTCTATGTTCTAAGGTCCCTTATGGCCATGACATTCTGTGTTCTAAGGTCCCTTTCAGCTCTGACATTCTGTGTTACAAGGTCCTTTCCAGCTCCTACATTTTATGTTCTAAAGTTCCTTCCAACTCTGATTTTCTATGTTCTAAAGTCCCTTCTGGCCATGACATTCTGTGTTCTAAGGTCCCTTCCAGCTCGACATTCTCTGTTACATGATCCTTTCTACCTCTGATGGTCTATGTCCTAAAGTACCCGCCATTTCTGATATTAGGTTCCAAGGTCCCCCTCCCATGTCTCACCTCCCGTGTTTTAAGGTCCCTTGCCATTTCTGATACCACATTCAAAGATCTTGCAATTTCTGACATTCTTGGTTCTAACGTCCTTTTCCTCTCTGAAATTCAGTATCTGTGCATCTCCCTCCTCTTATTCTAGGCAGGAACATACAGATCGTGAAGCCCCTGGAGGATGTGGAGGTGATGGAGAAGGAGAGTGCAACCTTCACCTGCCAGATCTCCCATGATGAGGTACAGACCCAATGGTACAAGAATGATGGCAAGCTCCGGCCTGGGGACAACATCAGGATGCGCCAGGAAGGTGGGGAAAAGTTGGGGGTGTGAAGTACGTGGGCAGATGTGGGGGAGAAGGAGTGGGAAGCTGGAGAAGCTAAAAAGGGGACCAGTGGCCAACCTCAGCATTCCTCAGCTTGTACCTGAGGAGAGGAGGGTGGATTTCTCATAACGTCCAGCTCCATAGTCATCCTCTTCTGCACAGGGATTCCTAGAACCAGGGTAGGGATATTATCAGCTCAGAACTCTACAAAATTGCTGCTACACCAGGCCAGTGGGCAGACTGTGGGGAAGGATGAGGGACTGATTCAGGGAACAGGGCCAAGGAAGAGGAACCCTCTACTCCTTTGAAGAATTTGAGCTGATCCTATTCTGTAGTATTTCCAGGCACTCACCCATGGGAGATGGGGGCCATTGTAGAAGGATGTTCTAGGGTGAGAAGGCAGCTGGGTCATAGTGGTGAAATCTGTAGAAGTACAAAAAGGGGGAGGGGAATGAAACACTAACATTTATCAAGAGCCTACCATGTTCTAGGTATGGAGGGAGATAAAAAAAACAAGACACCTGCCCTCAAAGAGCTCACATTCTGATTGGGGAGATAAGACACACACACACACACACACACACACACACGCACACACGTGACTATAATCAAAAGTAGAACATGACAGTGTGCTGTAAGACTCTTAGCAGGGCAGATCATTTCTAGTGGGGGGGGTGGTATCAGGTGGCAATGCAATGCCAGTTTCATGGAGGAGGTGACACCTGAGGTGGGTCTTATAGGATTTCAACAGGTGGAGATGTAAGTGGAGGAAAGGGTGGGCATTTGAGACATGGGAAATGCCATGAACAAAAAGGTGCATAGGTGAAATGGAGTGGGATGTTTTGGGCTAGCTGTAAGACTCAAAAAGTAGAGGGAGAGAGGTGCCAGGTTATGGAGGACCTGGAAGACCAGGCTGCAGCATTTGGACTTTATTCCGTAGGCCTTGGGAAGCTATTGATAGTTTTTGAGTAGAGGGAGAAAAGAAGGGATCTTCCCATCTTTGCCTTTTTATACGAGAAAGATCCCATTTCTGACTTGTGTCAGTGAGGTTTTGCCAGTTTTCCTTGTTTCCCAGGGAGTCTAGACCAGTGATTTGGTGGATGGTGGGGGTGGGAGGAAGGAGAAGCAAAGAGACTGTTACTTCCACTCCAGATCTACTCTTGGGGAACTTTGAGTATTATAATTGCTTGTGGAAGTGGAGGAGAGAGAAAAGGGTGGTGAGGTAGAGTCTGACTCACCCCATGGCTGACTTAGTAAAGTTATTGAGCCCTGTCTTCATAGAGATAGGGGTCTGCTCGTATGACTTTGGCTAGACTGTATAGAACATTAACCTGTAAATTTCCCAGAGCCCCGGGGCTCACTCATCTGTAAATTTGGTCATTATCTCATAAGGGACTTTGTGGCAAAACAAAGAATAAAGGTGCCACTAAATCTGCTTATGAACTGAATTTCCAACTTTGAACTCTTCTGGGCTGGTGTCCAGACCCTAAAACATGTGCTAAATGCAACAAACAGGCTAACATTTACACAGAGTCTTTTGTTCAGCACTTTATATGTTGGGGTATCACATCTATGAGCTGAGGCAGCAGGCAATTACCAGGGCTAGCCTGAGCTCTAACATAGTCTTCCTCTGCAGGAAAGACCTACTCCTTGCACTACTGGAAAGTCATGGTAGAAGATGCAGCAGAGATCAAATTTGTGGCAGAGAATGCAGAATCTCGAGCCCAGCTCATAGTGAAAGGTGAGGAGTGGGATGAAGGAAGAGAGGGGACAGTGCTACAGACTACAAGGGGAGGGTGTGCCTCTCCAAAATGAGCATATGCCCAAGCTAACCCTGTGTGATTCTACATATGGAGAAGTGAAGGAAACCCACCACCATCATAAAGTAGTGAATATGGGTCAGGAAAGCAGCCTGGCAGAATGGAGGTACTCAAGAAGACCCAGGTTTAAATCCTGCCTCTGATACTAAGTGTTTCTGTAGCAAGTCACTTAAATTCCCTGAGCATTGGATGACTCAAAGACTACACATTTCTAAAAAAAAAAATAAATTAATAATTTTCAGTGAACAAAAATCTATTTTTTCTACCTCCTACCTCTTAGACCCATGAAAAAGAAGACAGAGTAATGATAAATATGCATAATCAAGCAAAACAATGATTCTAAGTTATAGAAGGGTCACAGTCTTTGCCAGTGGAGGGAGTTTTTATATATAAAATCACAAGTTCTTAATGTGTGGATGAATATACCTCCCAAGCTAATTGCCAGCCACAGGGAGGCTAAAGGGAGGTCCATGGATAAGGAAGAAGATAGCATGAGGACAGATAGAAAGAAAAGAAGGCAGAAAGAGAAGGGTTTTTGCCATAGTAGCAGGGACTGAAGAGAGAAATAAGGAAATGTGATGTTCTGTGTGCACAGGAGGAATAAGGAAGGGGGATGGGCGGTCTGTGTCCATTGGAGAAATTAGGAATGGTTTGCATCCACTGGAGAAATTACTGAATTTTGGGGACCCTTCCCCTCCTCTCCCTTCCCCTTCCTTAGAGCTGCCAGTGGTGATTGTGCGGCCATTGAGGGACAAAATTGCCATGGAGAAGCACCGGGGAGTGCTAGAATGCCAGGTGTCACGGGCTAGCGCCCAGGTGCGATGGTTCAAGAAGGATGTGGAGCTCCACGATGGGCCCAAGTATGAGATGGTCAGTGATGGTATCTATCGGAAGCTCATCATCAATGATGCTCAACCAGAGGATGAGGACACGTATACCTGTGATGCTGGCGATGCTAAGACCAGTGCTCATTTCTTTGTGGAAGGTACTAGGGGAATGTACTGGGCTCAGGTGGGTCTTTGGGCAAGGCCAGGGGACTGTGTCTTCTGAGTCTTTCTTTCCTCTCTATTTCTCCTTCTCCAGTGCCTCTGCCAACCACCCCCCACCACCACCTAGGCCTCACTGTTCATACCTCATGTCCACAGTTTTGCTTCCTTCCTCCCTTCCCCACCACCTCCACCAAAATTACCATTTCCTTAGTACAGTAATCTCACCTAGTTCACAGTAATCTGATGAAATTATTTACTCTGAAGTGTGCATGGCTGCTAATAGTTTAGTATTTATACCCTCAAAGATGATAGCTACAGTCAACAAAACTTTAACCTAAAGGAACAAATCTCTAAGGGTGGAATTTTAGGCATTGTGGTAGTTTGGGGAGGGGTTTTTGTGTTGAGAAACGGGGAATGCCTATGTGGGTGGCCGCTAATCTCATTTATAGGCAAAGCTAACCTTACTTCTTAATGTTGATTATGGGGAGATGGAAAACTTGCTCGTCCAGAGGAAGTAAAGTGTGACTCCTCTCCTCTCTCCTCCCCCTCTTTTGCCTGAAGAACAATCCATTACCATTGTACGGAAGCTGAAAGATGTGGAAGTGATGGAACCGGCTCCAGCCTGGTTTGAGTGCGAGACCTCCATCCCATCTGTGCGTCCCCCCAAGTGGCTGCTGGGCAAGACGGTTCTGCACGCCGGGCGAGATATCACCATTGAACAAATGGACACGGTCCACCGTCTGACCCTGCACCGCACCTGCTCCACCATGACGGGCCCGGTGCACTTCACCATTGGCAAATCCAAGACCACAGCCCAGCTCGTTGTTTCAGGTGACCTCCTGCCTCCGGCCGGGTCCCAAGACCAGCTGGCCCACGCTTGAAGATAGTGCCACAGTGTCTGCCCTTGCTGTCACTCTATTTAAGGACTGGCAGAGAGGGGCTTCTTGGGGCTTGTATCCCTTGAACCAGTACCCCATCCGTTCTTCTTTCCCTCTGCTTCCTCCTCAATAACAGGCCATGAATGTCGACACAGTCTCACGTTATGTGTCTTTAGTATAGAAAATCTCCATTACCCCAGGTGTGCGGATAGATCGACACACAGATTCATTCCAGGTCAACAATCACAGTCTCCTGGCTTCAGGTCTCTCCCTACCCCAATGCATCCTCCACTCAGCTGTCAAGTTGATTGATCTTCCTAAAACACACATCACCCCACTAATTCGGTAAACTCCAGTGGCTCCCTATTACCTCCAGGGTCAAATATAAAATCCTCTGCTTGACATTCAAAGCCCTTCGTAACCTGGCCCCTTCTTACTTATCTAGTCTCCTTATACCTTTTCTTCCTTCACATACTCCCACATACTTTGTGATCCAGTGCCACTGACATCCATGCTGTCAGACACAACACTCCATCTCCCAACTCTAGGCATTTTCACTGATTGTAGAGACTGGAGAGAGGATTTATTTCAACCTCTTACTTTTGTAGATGAGGAAAAAGAGGCTCATAAAGTGAAGTGACCTACTTAAAGTTTGTCGCACAACTCGTAAGCAACCAGACTTGAACTCAGATCTTGGCACCAGAAGATGAGTAGGTCTTAGATGGGCAGAGACGAATGGATGGATAATTAGGAATGGCATTGGCCTCTGAGCTCGTCTCCCTAACTCCCCTCAGTTAGAATTCTGTCCCTCTCCACTTGCTATAACTTGATTCTCTATTTTGAGGTCAATAGTGGAGGGAATGGTTAGCTCTATGGTACTAACGAGGCCAAAGTCCCAGGCTTAATTGCCCATCTGGTTTAGTTAGCTTTCAACAACAAAAACAAAAAACCCACTAAGCAAATGAATGAAAACTGCTTCCTAACCGTGGCCATGCCTGGCCACTTCACTGATAGTCAGGCAGGGGCATTATCCTCTCTCCGATGATACAGAGTGCAGCCCTTCCCATCTCAGGGCAAAGTCTTTATGATCTTCTGTAGCCAAAACAATCCCCCTACCCCCCACTCCCGATGGCTTTAGAATCAGGGCATGTGGATACAAATCCTGCCTCTGATGTTTGCTACATAAGTAAAATCACTCAAATTCCTTAGATCTCAGATTCCTCACATGAAACACATGGGGATTGGACTAGATGATCTCTAAGGGACCCTCTATCTTTAGATCTGAGATACCATTCCCTATGAACCTGTTGGTGATGACTGCCTGAATAATACTTAGCCAGGTTGATTCTCAGAATGCAAATACACAGCCCATTACCAGGCTTGTATGCAAAGATTCTGCCTCTTGGCAAGAGAGGCTGGAATGTATGTTCCTCTGGCATAGTTTTCAGGGTCACCTCTGGGTCCCAAGAAAAATCTGGGAATAACATCAGTGGAGATATAGAAAGGATAGTCCATTATATTACAGACGGGGAAATGGAAGATCCAGAAGGTTCAATGATTTGTCACCATTGTCTGGGTGGAGTCTCTCCCCTATACCAGAAGGGGAGGTGGCCATCAGGGTCTGGACTGTTGGTCGCTGAGCCATCTTCATTTCTATGCTGGTCTGTCTTTCAGATATCCCTGTGCTGCTGACCCGGAAGATGGAGGACAAGAGTGGCCGGGAGAAGCAATCTGTGGTCCTGTCTTGTGATTTCAAGCCCGCTCCTAAGGCAGTGCAGTGGTACAAGGGTGACACCCTTCTTCAGCCCTCTGACAAATACAAGATGAAGCTGGAAAATCACATGGCAGAGCTGCGGATCCTGAAGCTCACACCTAGTGATGCTGGTGTCTACCGGTGCCAGGCAGGCAACGCTGACAGCAGCGCCACAGTCACTGTGGAAGGTATGGCATTTGGTGGGGGCAGGGGCACAGGGAGAGGGTAAAGCAGAATGGGCTTAGGAAACTCTCCATTGACCACGTGCCGTGTTCTACCTGGGGAGCTTGGCAGAGAAATTGAACCATCTTGACCATTTCCTGCATCTGTCATCCTGAAACCAGGAGAAGGGTGGTCCTCTAATCTGTGCTGATGTCCCACTTAATTACGCAGTGTCTATATATGGGATGCAACAGCCTTTTGGGCACATCCCCGATTATAGACCAGGCTGGTAGACTCCCACCAGCATCCTAATAAGCATTTGCGGGATCAGTAAAAGTCATTTGTCTAAGGTCATGGTTGCTCATTGCCTTAAGCTCAGTGTGGAGCAACCCTCTCTCCACTCCCGCTGTGGGCTGCTGATTCCTTGCATGAAACAAGTTGTTGTGACCTGAAGCACCCAAGGATTTTTTGGTCCAAGTTGTTTTTCTGATGAAGTTCTGTGTGTTCTTGCTCCTTAGCCTACTAGATTCCTAACTTCTCCTTTTTTTAAATTTTAAGGCATTTTATTATTCTTTTTTTTCTTTTACATCCGTGTTATTTTCCAGTGGTTCCTCCTTTACCCACCCCACCCCCAATAGAACCGTCCATTGTGACAACTAAGTTTAATTTAACACTTTGTCCTTATCTATAAATGTATATCTCATTCCACACCTGTAGTCCACTGTCTCCCTGCCAGGTGGCGAGAGGCATCTGGACTTAATTTTTAGAATGATCTCTGGTTCCTTTCTCTGAAATGGGGCATGGAGGCTGGACCATGATAATCCTTGTATCTTGCCCTATTTTTGTTGACTTTTCTTCTGCCTGGTCCCAGTCTTACTCTCTACCTGTTTAGAAATTGGGATAGTTTTCAAAATAATAATTTTATTAAGACTCCCTTATGTCAACCTGGGGATGGGCAGATGGGTTTAGGGCCCATGCTGCTTCTCTACATCTCCAGAGTAAGGAGAGTCCTGGTTGTAGAGCTTATTCCTTATAAATAGATAAGTGTGGGTGTGCTCCATCTGTTAAGAGGGCCAGAGGGCAGCAATGGCTAATAGCTTAACCTCTTCCTCCCTTGCTTTAAGCCACAGAGTCTTAAACATTTTGAAAAGAGGCTTCCACCGGCAGCTAGGTGTCTCAGTGGATAGAGCACTGGCCCTAAAGTCAGGAGGACCTGAGTTCAAATTTGACCTCAGACCAAACACTTGACACTTGCTAGCTGTGTGACCCTGGGCAAGTCACTTAACCCCAGTTGCCTAAAAAAAAGAAAAGAGGCTTCCAGTCCTTCCATCCTCACTTTTTCAATCCATCCCTCCTCCAGGACATGGGTGTGGATGTCAGGTGCTTCTGAGACATTGATATATTACTTTAACCATAAGCTTAGGCATGTAGGCGACCTGTGCTGGTGTGGCCTCTCCTACCGCTGTTGCATATCACATGGTAGCGTCTTCAAGAATTACTCTGGCCCCCAAAATCCATCACTCTGAAGTCAACCTGGTGATGAGTGTCTGAACTTAGCCTGGCTGGTCCTCAGGTGAAAGATGGAAGGTCACAGAACCACAGAATGTTAGAACTGGGAGTGACCTTAGGGGATTGTTAAGTCCCAGCTCTGCATTTAAAGGTGAGGCCATTAAGGTACGGAAGAGTAAAGTGACCTGTCTAGGGTTACACAGTCAGTAAGAGTCTGAGAGAAGATTCACTCTGATTTCAAGCGTGGTTCTCTATCTACTATGCTGCTGCTTCTTTGTCCATGTCACCAGACCCAAATTCGAAGCGTTTCCAGGCACCGTGGTTCGTTAGGAGCACGATGAGGCCTCAGGGAGGACTTTGCAAGAGAGGCTCCCATACCTTCTATAAACTGTGATCTCTGCCTCACCCCTGTTTATAACTTACTTGGCTCCTGATCTCTTCCATGTGTCTCTTCTGACCCTGCGCAGCTCGTGAAGTAGCAGTGATACGGCCCCTTCAGGACGTGGAGGCGACAGAGGAGGGCAGCGCCAGCTTCTCATGCGAGCTGTCTCACGAGGATGAGGAGGTGGAATGGCTGCTGAATGGGACGTTGCTCTATAATGATAGCTTTCACGAAATCTCCCACACGGGAAGCTGCCATACGCTGGTGCTTAAGCGTGTGAGCCTGGCAGACACAGGCACTGTGAGTCTCAAGTCAGCCAAGGTGTCTCAGTCAGCCCAGCTGATGGTGAAAGGTGAGAAGGGGCTGGTGGGTAGAGTAGGGGGACTGCCTTCTGACCAAGGAACCCTGCGCCCTTTTAGAACTCCGTTTCTGTTGTGGCCCCTGGCTTGCTTTGAGGGAAGAGAGGGTCCATCGGGGCAGAGATGGCCAATAACCACCCCTTGGCTGAGCTGTTAGGGAGGTACCCCCCAAGGATTTCTCCAAGCCCTCGTTCAGATTCAATCTTGCTCTCAGCCTGTGTGGATCTAGACTGGAGAGAAATCTCATCATTTCAGTCTAGAACCTTGGAGTTCCCCTTCTCTGGACTTTCTTAGGTTTCCCAATAGCATACAAAGGAGAGTCAGGCTTGTAAGTCATTCTCAAATATATCTGACTGTAAAACTCCTCTGCTGCTCCCAAAATGACCCGACCCCTTATTCAAGATGTGAGGTCCACAACTATTAGATACCTGCTGTGTGCCCAGTAGTGGGGTAGGCTGTGCTGTCAGCAAAAACAGGAAAGGACTTGGTGTATACCTCAGGGAGCTCACAGTATAAGTGGGGAGATAAGACACGTCTAGAACAGCTATAAAGAAAGTTCATGACTGGTAGTACCCCTGATTGTATTAAGTGCTGTTGCAACTAGCATTTTACATCCTTATTTTACTTAAAACCATCCAAGGAGCATTTCACTGGGAAGCAAAATAAGGGAGGGATCAGATGTGAGTGAGGTGAGTCTGGGAAGGCTTCCCAGAGGAGGCGAACTTAGACCAGATCAAGGGTCACTTCACTTAGCTATTGTGAGGAAAGCTCACTGTTCTGGATTTGCAGTCAGGAAGACCTGAGTTCAAATCCTGACTCAGACATTTCTTGGCTGGTAACCTCTCTTAGTCTTAGTTTCCTTAATCTGTAAAGTGGGGATAATAATAGCACCTACCTCCAAGGGTTATTATGATGATCACATTAGGTGATATAATATATGTAAATTGATTTGCAAGCCTTAGCTATCATTATTATAAATCTGAGACAACTGTGCTGTGATGATAATTGACATTTGTATAGCTCTTTGAGGTTTACAAAGTGTTCCATGTATCTCATTTGATATAACAACCCTCTGTAGGACCTATGGTTATGGCCCATTTTACAGATGAGGAAACTGATATTCAGGGTCGTACAGCTATTAAGTGTCAAAGTCAGGATTTGAACACAGAACTTCCTCATTCCAAGTCAAGAGTTCTCTCCACTATCCACTCTTAGAGGACCTGGGTTTGAGTCCTGGCTCCACCACTTACTTACTAGCTCTGTGACTCTGGGCAGGTACCTTTCCCTTTCTGAGCCTCAGTTTCCTCACCTGTTAAGAAAATGTTTCATCAGCCTTAACACACAATAGAAATCAGGGCTGCTGTAATGGATTAGGGGGGCAGAGGTAGGAGGAATAGGGGCTGGTGGTGGGCATGGCAGGAATAAGTTGAACAAGAGTTTAGGGACAAAGCAAGGCATCTGTGGAACAGAAAGGCTGTATTCAAGGGGGGATGGGTGTGGAAAGGCCTTGAATATCCTCCTCCTTTGCTCTCTGACCTCACAATTTCAGAGAACCAGAAAAATCCTTTTGTGGATGAGGAAGGAATGGGGAGCAGGATCTATGATTCAGACTAGAAGGTAAATGAGTAACTAGTTTTTAAGAGGGCAGCAAGCACCTAACACATACCCTCTTTCTGACCCTCCAGAGAAGCCTGTGGTGTTCCTCAAGCCCTTGGATGACATAGCAGGTGAAGAGAGGGGCCGGCTGGCTCTGGAATGTGAGGTCTCCCACTCCAAGGCTCAAGCCATCTGGAGGAAGGATGGCATGGAGCTGGGCCCCAGCGACAAATATGATATCCTGCACACTGACCGTACCCGGGGCCTTGTGATCCACGACCTCTGCCAGGACGATGCTGGCCTCTACACCTGCGACATCGGCACTGACCTGACCCGCTCCCAAGTCAGTGTGCACGGTGAGTGGCCCGCATGTGAGGGTGGTCAGAAGACCTGAGTTCAAATCCAAAACTCAGAATCTAAGTCTCGGTCTCCTCATCTGTAAAACAGGAAGAATATCGCCTGCTATCTCCTGCTCTTCCTACCTTGCAAGGATGTTGTAAGGAGCAGACAAAAACTCTAAGAGAATCCAAAGATCTAGGCTCATCTCTCTGCCTTAAAACATATGTTAAGTAGGACCTAGAGGTGTCAGACTCAAGAGCGAATGGCCCCCAAACCAGTGCATCCCCAACCAGATGAAAATGTTTAACAAAACAAATAAAAATGTAATGCGACATAGTTAATGTTAATTTGTGGTTTTCTAAGTCAGTATGCCACTGCAGGAATATCCTTTTATCTGCCTTTGGTACCACTAAAGTAGGTCATTTCCTGTCTCTGGGTCTCAGTTTCCTTATTGTAAATTGAAAGGATTAGATCAGATTATCTCTAAGGTTCCTCTCAACTTTAAATCCTATGGTCCTATAAGATGGTGCTAATAATATTTGCAGTCTCTGCCTCACAGGGGTCATTGAATCACAGATTTAGAGCTAGAAGGACTTTAGTAGCCATCTAGTTTAGTCCAACCCCCTTATTTTACAGATGAGGAAAGCTGGTGGCACAATGGATAGAACACCTGGAGCCAGGAAGACCTGAGTTCAAATCCCCCCTCAGACACTTACTAGCTGTGTGACCCTGCACAAGTCACTTAACCCTGTTCGCCTCAGCTTCCTCATCTGGAAAATGAGCTGGAGAAGGAAATGGCAAACCACTCCAGTGTCTTTGCCCAGAAAATCCCAGAAGGGGTCGAGAAGAATCAGACACAACTGAAAACGATTCAGTAACAGAAACTTGCCCAAGGTCACACAAGTATTGTGTAGCTGTGCTGGGATTTGAATGAGGGCCCCTTGCCTTTAAATCCAGAGCTCTTTCACTTTGTAAACATTAAAGTCCTATAGACATGCAAGCTCTTGCCGTTATGAAGAAACCCTGTCGGACCTGCTTTCACGAAGAGCAAGCATTCTTTACAATTAACACGTGAAATTGAGGTCTCTGGGCATTCCCGCGTTCTATATGTTTGAAAGTTTTTAGCGTAGTAGAACAAACATTGGATTGGGACTCAGACCATCTGGATTTAAACCCTGGCTCAGCTCCTTGGATGATTTTAAGTAAATCACTCTTTGGACCTTAGTTTCCCACTCTGTGAAACTAAGATGGTGTCTCTTTCAGCTCTATGAACTTATGATCCTATGACTCACTCAAAGAGGCTGAATGTTCCCAAGCGCTCAGCAAACCCTTTGCTCATTGGAAGGGGGAGCGAAGGGAAATCTAGCCCGATCCTGCATGGGCACTGGCCCCGCATTCATCTGAATCTTATGTCTTCTCACCTTGTCCCTCCAGACCTGCACATTGGCATCACCAAACGATTAAAGACCACGGAGGTGCAAGAGGGAGAGAGCTGCACCTTGGAGTGCATCCTGTCCCACCAGAGTGCTGGCGACGTGGGAACGTGGACAGTCAATGGGAAAGACGTGGGCAGCTCTGGCCACTTCCGGGCCTCGTGCCAAGGCCGGAAGTACATCCTCACACTCCGAGATGCAGCAATGGCGGATGCTGGCGAGGTGGTGTTCACTGTCCGTGATCTCACTTCTAAAGCCTCCCTGATCGTCAAAGGTAGGACCTGAGGCCCTATTGTAGAGTCTCCCCTTGTTCTGTTCTGTTTCTTCCCTTCCTTTCTCCCCTCTCTTCCTTCACCATTCCTCCCTCCCTCTACTCTTCCAGCCATGAATTTGTGCCTCTGATGCCGACTGAATCATTCTCAGACACAAGTTTATCCTATAAGGTTTGAACACATGAATTGTGTGAGGCTCTTGAGGCAGTTGGGGTGGAGGTTGGGCCTGGGGGATAGGGAGATGGACATCTGGGAGCCTCTGCACTGTGAAAACCCTACAGTAGGCCTTCCACCCACCTCACCTCCCTCCTCAAATTTTCCTAGAGCCCTTTTCTGAACTCCAGAATGGCCCCTATCCCATTCTCCTGGGTAGCATACCTATCTAAGAACGTGTTATTCATGCCTCCCAGACAGGATCTTAGAATTATATAGATTTAAAGTTGGAAGGGACCTGAAAGGTCCTCAAGTTCAACCCCTCATTTTACAGATGAGGTACAGAGAGTTGAGGTGATTTACCCAAGATCACACAGCTAGTAAGTGCCTGAGGTGGGATATGAACCCAGGTCTTCTGATTCCAAGCCCATTGTCCTGTCTGCTACAGCAGATACTGTCCAAAATAAAAGAATGAAGAAGCTCTCTCAGGTCTTTGATTGTGTTGGGTTTGAAACTTCTGATGAGACAATTATAATTGAGGATACTTTGTAAAATACAGAAGGAACCACTGGGGTAAAACTGGCCTATTAGACTGTAAACTCCTTGAGGGCAGCAACTCTGCCTTGTTTCATTTTTATATCCCAACCTAGCACTGAGTCCAGGCCCTTGAACACAGTAGGTGCTTAATTGGTATTGGGTTGTTTTTTTTTTAATTGTTGAGTGATTGCAAGCACTAATCTTACAACCATCCTTTGTCCTTCTTATAAATAATTCTCAAGAGAATGATCATTCCCTAAGCCTGCAAATTGGCAAATAGCCATCACTGATCAGTAAATGATGACTCACAAGGTGATGCCATCTGTCACATCCCCACATTGCAACCCCGGCTGCCCCATCGTGGGCTTGGGCTGCAAGACTGACCCCCAGGCCCTGTCCT
The DNA here is from genome assembly GCF_900497805.2 of Vombatus ursinus. Classification (NCBI taxonomy): domain Eukaryota; kingdom Metazoa; phylum Chordata; class Mammalia; order Diprotodontia; family Vombatidae; genus Vombatus; species Vombatus ursinus. The sequence continues at coordinate 27,387,596 of NW_020954598.1, read as the reverse complement.
GGGTCACTATGGGTAGAGAAGAATCAGAATGAGGACACCCATCATTCTGTCATTGCAAACCTTCAGGGGCCAGCTAGGCTGGCATCACTGCTCTTGAGTGAGCTCTCCACCCTGCCTTTATTATTGTGAGGATTCCCACTCTATTTTTAAAAAATTATTTATTTATTTATTTGAGGCAATCAGGGTTAAATGACTTGCCCACGGTCACATAGCTAGTTAACTGTCAAGTGTCTGAGGCCAGATTTGAACTCACCACCTAGCTAACCCCGATTCCCACCATATTATTATTATGTGGGCTTCTTGCTCTGCCTACTTTATTATGCATCAGTTCATCGAAGTCCCGACTCTCAGTTTGTTGTTCCAAACACTATACCGCCCTGCCTGGGCCGCATATGCTACTGTTCCCCCCACCAAACACAACCAATGGCATCTTCTCTGGGTCTCAAGGAGCTTCCCAGAGGGCAGATTTGACCTGATATTGTTCAGTCATTTCAGTTGTGTTTGACTCTTCGTGACCCCATTTGGGGTTTTCTTGGCAGAGATACTGGAGTGATTTGCCATTTCCTTCTCCAGCTCATTTTATAGATGAGGAAACTGAGTCAGACAGGGATAAGTGACTTATCCAGGGTCACACAGCTAGCCTAGCCATACTTGACCATCTTGTTCAGCTTTTCCCCATGTCCTCCCTTGTAAGTGTCTGAGGTCAATTTGAACTCAGATCTTCCTGACTGCGGGTCTGGAGCTCTCTCTGCTCCACCAGCCTAGCTGCCAGAGAAATTTGGCCTCAATCTGGGAGCTATACATAGGAATGAGTCACAAGATGCTTTAAAGGAACTGAGCATGAAGGGTCTATTGTGATGATTTCCTCAACATTATTATTATGCCTGGGCTGCATAGACCACCGCTCCCCCACCAAACCCACCCATTGGCAAGCAGCCCAGGGTCTAGTAATGAGTTTAGCCTCATCCCCTGTGTCTGTGCCAAGGTTGCTTGTCAGAGACAGCACCTGTGTCAGTGAATGAAGGAGTGGGAGTGTAGATGAATGGTCCTCTTAGCTCCTAGGAGTGGTTTTTATTAACACTTTTGTTCTTAATCACCTGGTTTGCCCATTAGCACGATCAGAGTGGTTTTCCTGAAAGCAGTGTTTATGTTTATGCTCTTAATTTTGTTCTTTAAAGAAAACAGTTTGGAGTGTGCAAATCCCCTATTTAGAAAGTAAATCTAATTAGAAGGGAAACCAGAAAAAAGACCAGTAAATCTAATTAGAAGGGAAAATGGAAATGTCAATATAGGCATAATCTGATTTCTTGGCAATTCCTTGGTCCTCCCTGGGTCACAATTACCTCTCCAGTAAACAAAGGGGTTGGGCTAAGGTCCTATCCAACTCTAAATTCTCTGATCCTATGAATTTTCTAGACTTGATGGACATGAGCTACTTAAGGACTTTAGGAGGAACAGAGAGCTAAGTCATAGACAATGCTAGTCCTTGTATTTGGTATCCAGAAGTCCTCATGGTTGCCCCCCAGCCCACCTTAGATGCCTCAGGGCTCCTTGGTTGGTTTAAATGTTAGTGACCCTGGTCCTACCAAATGCTGACCTTCCTGCTCATATTCATCCTCCCTCTCCCTGCACATTGCATATTCTATTCACCACTTTCTATCATGTATCTCAGACAAGAGGAAAAGGCATTTGGTAGCATCATCGAGCTTGGGAATTTTTCACTTTGTTCAGAAAAAGAAGGGAAGGCCTCCAGTATATTGGGTGGACTTTATGTGTCGAACTCTTGGGAGGACATGGGGAAAAGCTGAACAAAATGGTCAGATATGACTAGGCTATGATCTGCTTTGTTGGGTGAAATACCCACACCAAAGAAATCATAGATCTATTTGAGTATTTTGAGTGAGGTTGGAGTGACTGCTTGCTTGAGATGTACTGATGACCCTTTTCAGATAGAGATTGGCCCATAGCTTCTCAGATCCCTTCCAGCTCTGAGATTGTGTCATTCTTTGTGATTTTGGGATAAGATGGCAAATGAGAGGTGAAAAACACGGCAACCTCTCAGCAATTCAAGGGCAAAGAGAGTCTCAGAAACAGGTAAAAATGAATGATTGGTTAGTTAAGGCAGGAATTAGATGATACAGTTTGGGAGCTAAGGAAAGAGAGTCTCCTGCGTAGTGCCAACAAAGGAGAAGCATCTTCTCTGGGTCTCAGGGAACTTCCCAGAGGACAGATTTGGCCTGAACCTGGAGGCTATACTTAGACATGAATCACAATAGGCTCCTTAGGAGCTAAGCAGGAAGGGTCTAGCTGGCTTAGGGGCAGAAGCAAGGTGGAGAAAGGAAAAAAGACCCCACTTCTTGGGAATCCAGGCAAGACAAAGACCTTTACAGGGAGGCAGGAGTCCTGGGTTCTAGTCCCAGTTCTTGAACTAATTGTATGACTTTGGGCAGTCATTTCTCACTGGGCTTCTCTTTCCTCATCTATTATTTGAGGAGGTTGGATTGGTTGGTCTCTTAAGATCTGTCATTCTGGATTCTGTGTTCTGAGCTCCGATCTGGGTCAGAGAAAAGCTGAATTCTATAACTAGGGTACATCACAGACCGTATCTTGAGATTCCTTATATTGGAGTGAGGTAGTTTCTTGTACTGTGAATGACTGGTGGAATATGATATTGTGGACGATTCATTGCCAAGGAAGGGAGAAAGGTCCCGACTCAGCAACTTAGAGAATTCCCTTCAACCTCCACTGAGAGATGGGTGAAGGCAGAGAGCTCTCAGCCTATCTGTCCATACTGGCTACACTTCAGCAAGCCCAGGCATAATTCCCTGATACACTTAATTCAATTCAACAAATACTTAATAGGAGCCTACTCCCTATAGGACTCTATATTCACTCAGTTCTGTGATTTACAAATATGTATCTCTATGTAGAGATACATATGTAGTTACATATACATAGATCGATACATATACCTATATTGATACATATATGTGTCTCTACATAGATACACATATTTATAACCACAGAACTGAGTTCTAATATTGTATATTATAGATACACATACAATTGTATGTATATTGTGCATATACATATGTAGATATGTAACTATGTATATGCAAAAACCTATCTATACATGGATATACAGAAATGTGTATAGATATATTATTTATGTATCCATACATGACTACATATCTACATGTGTATATGCACATGAACATATACCTATATGAATATATAAATATAATATGTATGCATATATGTTTATATTACAAGGTAGCAGAGGAGAAATCCAGACAGCGTACTGTAGGAGAATTTGGGGAGAGATTATTTTCAGCTAGGAGGATGAGAGAAGGGTTCTTGATAGATGTAGCTTATGAACTGAGCCTTGAAGAAGGGGAAGGAATCCAACAGGAAGACAGAAGAGAGTATACTGCAGGTGGAAGAATCAGCCTGGGCAAATGATCACAGATGCTGGAGCAGACAAGATGAGGCTGAGGAATAGCTAACTGTCTGGTTTGTCCAGCATCTGCAGTATGTGAAAGGGAATAATGTGCAGTAAGTCTAGAAAGGTAGGTTGAAACCAGATTCTAGAGGGCCTTAAGTGATAGCCAAACGAATTAGTATTTTATCCTCTAGGCAATAAGGAGTCATTGAAGGATTTGGAGAAGGGGGTAGGACAGGGTGACATGGTTAGGTGCATCTAAGCTTAGGCACACCAGATACCACCCCTTCTCCCCACCATCTTCTCTGAATGGAGTTACGAAGCTGCACACAGCAGGAAGCCCATGACTCGGTCTCACATCTGGTTTCTGCTATTCTTCCTTCCCACACCCCAACCCTGTCTTCTGCAGAGAAGCCAGCATCCATCACCAAGCCCCTGGAGAACCAGAGGGCACCAGCCGGGGAGGATGTGACCCTAAGCTGTGAACTCTCCAAGGCAGGTGCCACCGTGAGGTGGTTGAAGGATGGCAAAGCAATCAGAAAGGGTCCCAGATATGACCTACGCTGCGAGGGCTGCCAGGCCATTCTTGTCATCCGTGTGGCCTCCCTCAAGGACTCTGGCGAGTACACATGTGAAACTGAGACCTCGAAGAGCAAAGCCACCCTCAGGGTGGAAGGTACGTAGTCAAGATTGTTGGAGAGTTTTTTTCTCTCTCTTTAAAAATAGGGGCGGCTAAGTGGTACAGTGGATAGAGTACTGGCCCTGGGGTCAGGAGGACCTGAGTTCAAATCCAGCCTCAGACACTTGATACTTAATAGCTGTGTGACCCTAGGCAAGTCACTTAACCCCAATTACGTCTCAAAAATAAAAATAACATTTTACTGATCCCTTTTGTTTTGACCCTACAATCTGATATACTCTACCTGCCTCTGTGTCCCCACTCCCACTGGACTTTCCTTTGTAAAAAAAAAAAAAGGAAAAACAGTTTTGATCCATTATGGTTATTTACATACACACACACACACACACACACACACACACACACACACACACACAAGAAAGAAGGAAAAGATTGTCACCAAAACATTTTCAATGCTTGGAAGAGAACTGAAGGAAGTTCAGTGGACAGCTTTGAAAGTAACACGTCAAAGGGCAGGTAGGTGGCGTAGTGGATAGAGCACCAATCCTGAAGTCAGGAAGACCCGAGTTCAAATCCGACTTCTGACCAAATACTTGACACTTACTAGCTGTTTGACCCTGGGCAAGTCACTTAACCCCAATTGCCTAAAAAAAAAAAAAGCAACATGTCAAATTTATTATATATATTAAAAAAGCAAGCTGTGCTTACTAGAGATTTTCATCTTTACCTATGATCCTTTGTCTATTCTACTTTGCATGTGGAAATTTGGGGCCATATTCATTAAAATTCAGAAGATTTTTTTTAAAAGACAGTTATTCGAAAGCAGCTGACATAGCAACTGAATCCAACAGTGATGTAGGTAAGCCTCTTTACCAAGAGGAAGAATATGCAACCTAAATATGAAAAGATCACTTGAGAAAAAAAATGAAGGGATTGTAATACTAAATAATATGTGGAAGGAGAGACGTGTGTTTTGTCATTTGTTCTTTGGGACCAAGATTGGTTATCCCAGTGAGTCAGAGACTACCCTTTAGTGTTATTTTCACCTACATTATTATAGTCATTATGCATATGATTCTAATTCTGATGACTTCACTCTGAATCAGTTCATACAAATCTTCCTATGGTTCTCTGAATTCCTCATATTCAACTGTAACCCCTATCCCTACCCTCTCAGGAGCTACTCGAAGCTTGAGCTATATTGCCTTTTCCTTTCAGGGAAATACTGGAGTGGTGTTCCTTCACATTTATTTACTGCAGTTTGTTCAGCCATCTCATAATTGAAGAACATGTACTTTGCTTCCAGTTTTTTGCTGCCACAGAAAGTGTTGTCCTGAATAGTTTAGTATAAATGAGTCCTTTCTTTCTGCCTTTGACTTCTGGGGGCTATATGCCCAGTAAGTCTTGAGTGAGTCTAAATTATTTTCCAGAACAAATTGAACCATTTCATCATTTCTCTTGTTGTTTAGTACGTCTGACTCTTTGTGACTCCATTTGGGGTTTTCTTGGCAAAGATACTGGAGTGGTTTGCCATTTCCTTCTCCAGCTTATTTGACATATGAGGAAACTGAGGCAAACAGGGTTAAGTGACTTGTCCAGGGTCACACAGCTAGTAAGTGTCTGAGGCCATATTTTGAACTCAACAAAGATGAATCTTCTTGACTCTAGGCCTGGCGCTCTATCCGCTGTGCCACCTTGCTGCTCATAGTTCCTCTAGCCATGTACTAATGTCCCTGACTTCCCCAGATCCCTTCAACCTTAACTATTGCTTTATTTTATTTTATTTTTTTTTACTGTTTTAAGGGATATAGAATAAAACATGAGTTGCTTTATTTTGCATTTCTCCAATCTCTAGTGATTTAAAGCAACTTTTATATCATTGTTGATATTTTACAATTTAAAAAAACCATTCATGTCCTTAAGCTATTTATCTGTTGGCTCCTGGGCTTATATATTTATATCCATTTCCTGCTTATCTTGGATGCAGACTTTTACCAGGGACATTTGATATAAAGATTCCCCTCCCCCCACTACCTCTTCTTTTATTAGCTGCATTGATGTTTTTTCCCTGCAAAAGCTTTTTGATTTTATGTAAACAAAATTGTCTAGTTTATCCGTTTTGAGGGATAAACTCTATCCATTTTTTTTTGGCTGAGCACTTCTCCTTAGCCAAAGCTGTGAAAGTACTTCCTTTTGCTCTCTATTTTTTTCTCATATTTAGATTGCATATGTACTTGGAGTTTTGTGGTATGTAGTGTAAGATACTTGTCTAGATCCAATTTCTGTGAAACTATTTTCCAGTTTTATTAGCCATTCTTTTTGTTTATTTGGTTTTAAATCTTTTTTTCAATCACCAAAATATTATTTTTCCTCTATCCTACATCTGCTTCCCCCAAAGAAACACAAAACCCTTATAACCAATATGCATAGTCAAGCAAAACAAATTCCTGCATTGGCCATATCCAAAAATGTCTTATTCTAAACTTTGAGTCCATCATTTCTCTGTCAGGAGGTGGGTTGCATGCTTCATTCCTGGTCTTCTGGACTCATAGTCAACTAGTCATTGTACCAACCAGACTATCTAAGTCATTCAAAGCTGACTGTTTTTACGATAGTGTTGTTATTATATAAATGGTTCACCTGGTTCTGTTTATATCACTACTTATCAGTTCATAAAAGTCTTCCCTTTTTATCATGCATATGTATGTCATACATATATGTATGTGTATATATTCGTGACTTCCATTATTGTAATATATGTGTGTACATATATCCCTGACTTCCGTTTTCTATATATACATATATATGTATGTTTTGTGTATGTTGTTTCTTAATGGCACAACAGTATTCCATTATAGTCATGTATTGTAATTTGTTCAACCATTCTCCAAATGATGGACACCCTTTAGTTTCCAGTTCTTTTCCACTACAAAAAGAGCTGCTATAAATATTTTTGTACTTAGGAGTCTTTCTCTGATCTCTTTGGAGAATGTCTGGGTCAAAGGGTATGCGGAATTTAGTCACTTTGGGAGCATACTTCCTATGACATTCTTCTAGAATAGGAACCCTTTCCTCCAGCATCCTTAGTAGTTTATATTCTTGGGTTTATCAAACATGGTACTGCTGGATTCAGGTGTTTCTGGGTCTTGTTTATTCGGTTTTCCCTCATTTCTCTTTATAGAGGTTATGCCTTTGGCATAAAGCGTTTTCTGTCTCTGATGGCCTGGCTAAGTGAAGGCAGCTGCACTAGGGAGAGGACTCAGACCTTCTGCCCCTAGTAGCAACTCCCATTTTTATAATGCTTTAAAGTTCACAGAATGCTGTTCTTATGCAATTTTATGAGGCAGCATAAGATTTTTATCCCCATTTTATAGATAAGGAAGCTCAGGCTCAGAGACATGAAGTGACTTGCCCAGGGTTACCCAGCCCATGTAAGTGTCTGAGGCAGAATTGAAACTCAGTTTTTCTGGGGCAGCTAGGTGGCGCAGTGGATAGAGCATGGGCCCTAAAGTCAGGAGGACCTAAGTTCAAATCTGGCCCCAGACCAAACACTTGACACTTGCCAGCTGTGTGACCCTGGGCAAGTCACTTAACTCCAATTACTCACCAAAAAAAAAAAAAAATGAAACTCAGTTCTTCTTGACTCCAGGTCCAGGGCTTTATCCACTATATCATCTCGCTGCCACCTTTCTGGGTCTGAATTCTCTTGCCCGTAAAATGAGGGAGTTGACTAGGTCCTATGATCTTTGAATGAATTATTCTCTGAGATCCCCTCCTGGGTTCTGGTGGGTGCAGAAGGATCAGGGAGTGAGGGAGGGGAGGAAAATGGAGTCGAATCCCCTCAGAACTTCATCTTGTCCTCTCGTTTTCCAGAAAAGCCCAACCGCTTCACCAAAGAGCTGACAGATGTGAAGGGCGAGGAGAAGGGCACGGCAGTATTTGAGTGTGAAACCGAGAAGCCAGCGGCAGCTGTGACGTGGCGGAAGGGTATCGCGGAGCTCCGGCCCACCAGGAAGCATGTGCTCAGCCAGGCAGGCACGGCTCTGAAACTTACCATCTCCACCCTGGAGAAAGGAGACAGCGACACCTATACCTGTGACATTGGGGACGCCCAGTCCCAGGCTCAGCTCATGGTGCAAGGTGAGAACCATGGAGAAGCCCACGGCTTGTTGCCCAGAAGCCCTTCAAGAGATAGCCTCTTTCCCAGAACAGATTCAGGGAAGTCCTGGGCCCACTCCCAGGGTACCCTGGACTTTACTAGGTCATTCACACACATATGCATATACATACGTGTGCACACACATACAATATACATATGTGTATATGTACATACATGCACCGAGGCCATGGGGGTCTTGTTATAGGCACACATGTATGTGCACCCGCACATTCGTATACACAGTGCACACATGTATAGATATGTACACATACATACATGTAGGCATCTGGGGCCATAGCTCTAATTAATTATAGGAGATATGTATATATTTGTGTATGTATATGTGTGAACGCAGAGGCACATATAACATGTATATTTGTGTATCTATATATATAAATAATGGAAGTCAGGGATATATGTACACGCATATGTGATAATAATGGAAGTCAAGGATATATACACATACATATATACATGCGTATATGTGTATGTATATGTATATATATGTATCAGATTCCTATGTGTGTGTATGTGTGTGTGTATATATATATAGACGCTGTGTGTATGTGTGTGTGTGTGTGTATATACACACATACATATATCTCAACACACACACACATATAGGAATCTGAGACCATGGGTCTTGTTATAGACGCTCATTCATATATACACATACATATATATATGTGTGTGTGTGTGTGTGTATGTGTATTTACCTATGTATATCTAACATACCCATATACACATACATACCACATACATGTATAGGCATCTGAGGCCATAGCTCTCATTAATTATAGAATATATGTATGTATATGTATGAACACACAGACACACAACACATACGTGTGTGTATATGTATATGTAAATAATGGAAGTCAGGGATATATGTACACACATAGGATATGTACACATACATATATACAAACATATACATGCGTGCATATGTATATTTATACATATAGGAATCTGAGACCAGGGGTCTTGTTATAGACTCCCATTCGTATATACACATATATACATATATGTGTATTTACATATGTATATACATACATATATATACATACATATACACATACACACATACATGTATAGGCATCTGAAGCCATGAGTCTTATTATAGGCTCACATGTACACACATACACATGCCCCCATGAATACGTGCACATATATGTACAGTATACATATATACATTTGTGTATGCACATATGTATGTGGGTGTAAAATTACAAAGCGGCAAATCCTCGTAGGTATTTCTGTTTGGATAAGTGACCTCAGTTATTACAGGACTTAGAAGTAGAAGGGACCTGAGGGATGACTTTGTCCAACTCCACTTTGCAAATGAGAAAACTGAGGCTCCGAGAAGGTAGAGAAGTTGTCTGAGATCCCCTAAGTAGTGAATGGAAGGTCTGAGACTTGAAGCCAGGCCTTCTACCTCTAAATCCAGCATTCTCCCCCTATGCCCAGTGCCTCTCCAAGATGTAGAATTTACAGTGAATAAATCTATATACATTTGGATGATGCAGAACCATATATTCTTAGAGTTGGGAGAGATCTCCAAGGATTTTTGAATAGTTTGTCTTTCTCCCTCACTTCCATTATTATCAACTTGTCCACCTTAGATGTGTCCCTAGTGGCCCTTCTTTGGGCTCCATTCGCCCTCACAACAGCTGAAAGAAAATCATCCTTCTGGGAAAATGATAAATATTGGAAAAGATGTGGGAAAACTGGAATACTAATGCATTATTGGTGGAGTTGTGAACTAATCCAGCCATTCTGGAGAACAATTTGGAACTATGCCCAAAGGGTTATAAAACTGCATATCCTTTGATCCAGCAAAACCATTACTAGGTCTGTATCTCAAAGAGATCATAAAAAAGGGAAAAGGACCCACATGTATGAAAATATTTCTGGAAGCTCTTTTTGTGGTGGCAAAGAATTGGAAACTGAGAGGGATGCCCATTAATTGGGGAATGGCTGAACAAGTTATGGTATGTGAATGTAATGGAATACCATTGTTTTATAAGGAACGAATGTGCAGGTAGATTTCAGAAAGACTTACGTGAAGTGATTTTGAATGAAGTAAGCAGAACCAGAAGAACATCGTACGTAGTTAACAGCAACATTGTACGATGATCAACTATAATAGACTTAGCTCTTCTCAGCAATACAATGATGTAAGACAATTCCAAAAGACTCGTGAAAGACTTGGAAAATGCTAACCACATCAGAGGAAGAACTATGGCGTCTGAATGCAGAGTGAAGCATATTGTTTTCACTTTGTTTTTTGTTTTATCTTTCTCGTGGTTTTTCCCTTTTGTTCTGATTCTTCTTTCATAACATGACTAATGTGGAAATATGTTTAACATGATTGTATATGTATGATCTAAAAAAAAAAAGGAGAAAGAAAATCCTCCTTCTGGGCCTTAGTGCTCCTGACACTATCCTTACAGGCCAGCTGCCACCCACCTCTAGGGATTCATGCAGAGACAAATGATCATTTGTCACTAGCTAGTATAAGGTTTATTAAATCACAGGTTAAAAAAAAAACTCTGAAAACCTTAGGGCACAGTTGCAATTTTCTTCACTGCTGCTGATTGAAGGCCTTCATGAAGGAAGAAAGAATTTGATAACTGACAAAACTGGCTGAAAGGAGAATATCTAAGAACAGAAATTGGATTTCTGGACCTTGACTTGAAATACAGTTCTTAGGTATGCTTAGAATGCAGAGGAGATTGTATCTGTGCACTCCAGACCACATCTCTCACAGAATCCTCCTCAAGGTTCACCTCCTCCAGGAAGTCTTGTGCTTATCCTGCTTGAATCAGGCTGATTAGAGAAGGACACAGACTGGAGAGTCTTTACCTCACGTATCCTGCCATCCACTGCCCATACCCCAGTAATAGTGCTCATGGCCCCACCAGGCCACTTTGGCATAGCAGAAAGAGTACGAGACTTGGAGTCTGAATACCTAAGTTAGAATCCCAGAAGTAGGATTGTGACCATTTCACTTCCTTTCTCCTTATCTATAAAATGGGAATAATACCTCTTACCTATGTCAAAGGGTTACTTTGTAAAATTTAAACTAATAAAAATGATTTATTATTGTTGTTATTATAATGATTATCATCATCATTATTATTTTAGGTCAAAAAATCCTCATCACCGAGGACCTGGAAGATGTGGAAGTTTCTGAGGGGTCCTCAGCCACATTTCGATGCCGAATCTCCCCTGCTGACTACAGTCCTGTTCAGTGGTTTCTGGACAAGACCCCACTACACACGAATGAACTCAATGACATTCAGGTGCAGCCAGGAGGCTACCACATGCTGACTGTGAGGCAGCTTGCCGTCAAGGACTCGGGCACAATCCACTTTGAGGCAGGTGACCAGAAGACATCCGCTGCCCTGAGAGTCACAGGTAGGTCATTCTCGGGGACTGACCCCAATGTCTACTGTGAACCATTCCTTCTCTGTGGAGACTCCACTGCTTCTCTCCCTAACCTCAGCCGGTGGAATAGCTCTGAAATGTGTCTCCATACTAGGGTCAGGCTGCCCTGAGACTGGCATATTTTTGTTAGCTGTACCTAGAATATGCCAGTCCTGGCAATAAATTTTTTTTTCAGGACCAACCTAGCTAAGCATGGGGAGGCTCATTGCCCTGTAGCCTGGCCATTTGGTGATGAATCCTTTGGCCATGGGAACCCATGAAATAAGTCAAGTGAACAAGTCAACAAACAATTGCACATCTGCTATGTGTTGGGCACTGTGTTAAGCACTGAGGATACAAAGAAAGGCAAAAATAGTCTTTGCTGTCAAGGAACTCAGTCTAATGGAGGAGGCGACATGCAAACAACTATGTACAAACAAGCTATAAATAGGTTAAATTGGAGATAATCTCAAAGGGAAGGCATTATCATTGAGGGGGATGGGAAAGTCTTCTTGTAAAAGGTGGGGTTTTAGCTGAGACTTGAAGGAAGCTAAGGAAGTCCAAATGGTCTTCAGCATAGTGACAGTGGCAGAAAAGGGAGCAAAGGAGGTAAAGAATCACGTGGTTTTTAGGCTGTTTGTAAAGTTTAATTTTGGTGTTGGTACTCTGTATGTGGGCTCCTTGTACTGTGACCAATGAGTAGAAACTCTGCTGGAGGAATAATCGCTATGTCAGGAGACAACATGGTCCTGTAGAAAAGGCACTCAGCTTGTCCACTGAATTTGGAGCTAAGGGACTTGAATTCAAAGATTAGCTCTCCCACTTACTGTTTGTGTAAGTAGTGATTTGGTCCAGTCACCTCGCCTCTATAAGCAACTAGAGGTGCCATAAGGCACAGAGCGCTGGGCCTGGAGTCAGGAAGATCTGAGTTCAAATTCAGCCTCAGACACTTACTAGCTGTGTGACCTAGGCAAGTCACTAACCTCTGTTTGCCTCAATTTCCTCATCTGTAAAATGGGGATAATAATAGCACCTACCTCCCAGGGTTGTTGTGAGGATCCAAGGAGATGATATTTATGAAATGCTTGGTAATTAATGCTAGCTATTATTAGCCTCAGTTTCATCTGTTAATTGAGAGGGGTTGCATTAGATGATCTCTGAGGTCCTTTTCAGCTCGAGACCTGTGATCCTGTTATCCCAGAATTGAATCAAGTCAGTCTTCATATACTCACTCTTATAAAGGCAGAAGATAAAAGAAAACTGCAGCCAAATGGAAGGATAGCAAACCTGGAGAGTCAAATAAAAGATTTGGAGGAGCTGGTTCTATTGTGTGTACAAAAGCAACAAGCAATATCATTTCCTGAGATATTTGGTTATTTGCAGTGCTTGTGATAAGGATGTACAAAAAGACCATCTTGAAAATAATTGTAGTTTTTGTGTTGACATTTATTACAGAAAATGAAAAAGTGGAGAAATTTTATGAAGAACTTGAAAAATTAGATTAATTAACATTAACTACATTGACATATACATATCAACAAATTAGATTAGCATATTCTTTAATGCTTGATGACTTTAACGTGGACGTAATTAAGAACCATGAAAAATGTGCTGGAAAATATGATTGAGGGGTAGGGAATGAGAGAGGCCAGTAACTGCACAGAAACCTCACACCTGTACATCATGAATACCTTCTCCTACAGAAGAAATGAAAGGTGTTGGACATAAAAAGCACTGAATAACATCATAAAAATTAAGTTAATTGTATTTCAAATTATAGGAAGTACATTACTGCTGACATGGGAGCCATTCTTGAACCACCTCTGTACAGTAAGAATATTGATTTGTTAAAGCAAAGACAAAAATTAATACAAAATGAGAAAAAGACATGGCATGCAATTTAAACATGACAAATTATAGATGTTGAAGTTGAGAAATGGATGAAGGAAAGGATACTGATGCCAATTATAGAAGTTCACATAGAAGTTTAATGGATAAGTCAATTTTCATAATGAAGAAACTAAAGGAACCTAGAAACCAACTTCATCATGGCAAAAACTTGGTTTACTTGCTAAGTAGAGAGATAGAGTGGCTAATGGCGATACCAATTTAGAATAAAAACTTGTTTATGAAATCTTATGAAGAAAGATTGTGGAAGATTATGAGCAATGTTGCCTCATAAAGCAATAAAAGTTAGTGGAGAGAAAAACCAGTTTAAAAAAATCTCAGTGAGAGACCTAACTAGCCAAAGGCATTTAAGATGAAAATGGAAGAACAACAGACAGAAGATGGAAAAGAACCAGATGTGGAGTCAGAAAGACGAGTTCAAATCCTGCTGTAGGCATTTTTTTTAGCTATGTGATACTGGACAAATCACTTTAATCTTTCCTAGCCTCAGTTTCCTCATCTGTAAAATGGGATTGATAATAGCACCTACCTCCCAGGTGTGTTGTGAGGATAAAAATGAGATATCTGTAGAGTGCTTTACAAGCCTTAAAGTGCTCTATGAATGCTAGCTGGGAGTCTTACCTAATCCCTCCAGTTGTTCATGCTCTCTCTTTCATCAAATTATCTTGTATTTCCTTAACCATGTATCTGTAGTAAGCCCACCCCCAGGCCCCAGTCAGTAGAATGTAAACATTCCTTCAGGCTAGGTATTTAGGTCTATGTGTCCTCCTTGGTTATGGAAGTCATTTAACAAGCATTTGATGAATTGATTCAGGAGGCTCTGAGGGGATCTTTATATTTTCACAATTGTGACTACATCTAATTAAGAAAAGTCTAATTTAAAATAATAATGATGATGGCAAATTATGCTCTCTGCTCTGCTTAAAATAAGGCACAAGGCACTTTTGGGGAAAATTTCGAACCCAATGGTTAAAATAAAAATAACATAGGCACTTAGAAGTAATCACCAGTTATCTGCAAGATTCCCTTTTGTGGGACACTTTCTTCCCCAACGATGATGTCTGCTGGGGTGTTACAATGTTTACAATCAGTTTACAAATGGCTTACTTCCCTATTGCCACCAAAGGGGAAATACAGTAAGACAGACTTTTGGTCATTTCTACAAGGCGACTTTGAATGTTCATTTCGAGCTGATTTGACCTGAAGAATGGAAGAAAGTAAGCTGGGATGTGCTGTGGACTGCTCCCACCCCCAACTAAGGACAAGCCCTGCCCAAGGAGAAGGCAATGGCCAACCCCTCAAGTATCTTTGCCAAGAAAACCCCAAATGGAGTCAGGAAGAGTCGGGCATGACTGAAATAACTGAACAACAATAACCTTCCCAAGGTGTATGAACAGGGCTCAGTCTGCCATCAGGGTTAAGGACTCAGTCCATAAGCAGGGCCAAAGCTCTTGAGGTCTATAAACGGGGTTAGGGTTTGATCTAGGATCTGGGTGAATTTTGGAAACTGAGGGGTTTTTTTTATTTTAACATGTGAAGCTAACTAGTCCAGACAGGGACTGAATGAATATCACTGTTGCAAGGTGTTCTCCACAGACACTTCTCCCAAAAGTTTCATTCTATTGTCACACTAATCCTATGGGATGATCTACAAACAGGGAAATTCGGGTACAGAAATGGATGAGGACTTTCCCAAGGCCATCCAGGGACTTAGAGGTTGAGGTAGAATTAGCTTTGTCTCTTCAATACCATGACCTCCCTGAAGATCACAGGCCACATGTGATCTAGTTATTATGAGATGGTTTCTGCTTTGTCTTCACAGAGAAACCCTCTGAATTTTCCCGGGAGCTTGCTGATGCTACAGTTACCACAGGGGAGACTCTAACCCTCTGCTGTGAGACCACAATCCCAGACAGCCCAGTGCGCTGGACCAAGGATGGGAAGACCCTAAGGCCATCAGCCAAGTGCCAGATCAGCCGTGAAGGCTGTGAAGCCCGGCTGGTAATCACCAGTGCCAGAGAACAAGATGGTGGGCGCTACGAGTGTGAATTTGGCAAGGCCCGGACTAGCTCCATTGTCAGGATCAAAGGTGAGGTTCTCATGGAGCATGGGACCAACAGGGTATTGGGGAAAGGGTGGACCCTGTAGACTGACTGGTCTATTCATCAAGGCCTTAGTTAGAAGGTAGATAGTCACTTCCTCTGGTCCAAAGACCCCAGTCATTTATAGATAACATCTCTCAGTTATCTATACTACCTTTAATCAATGATGTGGATGAAGTCATAAAGTAGAGAAACATAATGTTTGAAGTCTAAAGACGAGTAGGCATCACAGCTCTGCTATTAATCCCTTTGTGAACTTGTGCGTAAGGGTTCAATCACTTAACCTTTAAGGGCCTCAGTTTCTATGAAGTGAAGGGGTTGGACCTGAGGATCTCTACAGTTCCATATGGCTCTCAGTCCCTTGAACCTATGATCTCACTCCATCTTTCATCTTTTGGTCCTTTCTCCTCTGCCTACAAGCAGGGTCAGGTCTCTCCTAGCTTCAAAAAGCCTACTTCTGACCCTGCTGTCTCCCTCAAGTTATAAACTTATCTTTTGCTGTGTAACCCTGGTAAGTCCAACCTAACTGCTCTCAGCCTCAGTTTTCTCATTTATAAAATGGGTCTAATAATAGCACCTACTTCTCAGGACTGTATGTGAAGATTAAATGAGATGATATACAGGGTGTCCCGAAAGCTAGCTAAAATCTACTCTAAGATTTTTGAAACACCTTGTATTTATGACACTTTGCAAACTTTAAAACTATATTATCCTCACTATCCTCCTCCTCCTCATTATCATTATTATTTCCCTTTCATACTCAGTCTCTCCACTTAGTCATTTATTTGGAGTCATAAGACCTGGGTTCAAATCCTGCCTCTGCCATGCACTAGTCATGAGACCCTGGGCAAGTCACTTAACCTCTCTGAGTCTGCAATATTAAGAGGTTGGAATGGATGACCCCTAAGATCCTTTCCAGCTCTAAATCTAGCACCTTCTCCACCTCCTTGCACTCTAGCATCCATCTCTACACTTCTGCTGAGGTACTCTTTCTAACGTCATCAGCGACTTGCTAATTGCCTGATCCAGCGGCCTTTTATTTTTTCAGTCCTCCTTCTCTCTGGCCGTGCTGCTCCATTTGTCTCTGTTGACCGTCCCTTGCTTCTACGTGCTCCCTCCTTCCATGGCACCATTCTTTTCTGTTTCTTATCCTACCTCTGAGAAAATTTCTTCTTGATCTCCCTTGTAGCTCCTTTCATCCCAGTGCACAACTGAGTGTGTCTCCTAAGGCACTAGCTTCAGTCTTCTTCTCTGCAGCCACTCACCAGTTCCCTGTGGTGGGCAATCATCTTTGAACACCCAGTCTTTTAATACTGTGGTGGGTTTCTTTCACTTTCATGTATGGCATTTCACAGATTTGATTAGGTCACTTCCTCAGTACTTTGGAATATACCCCGATCCCATAACCCACAACGTTTCTTACTCGTATATTCCCATACCTTCTCTTGCCTTTCACTGTGAGCCAGACTCATAATCTGCTTCCTCTTCTGCAAGCTTGATCTCAGCTATGTCTTGTAGACTCACACACTATTGCAGCTGGAAGGCACCTTAGACATCATCTAGTCAGACCTCTTCATTATGCAGATGAGGAAATAGGCTCAGAGAGGGGACATAACTTACCCAAGGTCACCCAGCAAAGTATGGGCAGCATCAAGACTAGGACCTGTTCTCTTTTTAGTGTTCTTGCCCCTACACTGTACCATCACTTGCTGATTGACTAAGATCTTGGGTTGGGTTGGGGGGGAGGCACAGCTGGATAGATCCCAGACCCCTTGTTGGTGGACTGACCCAGGGAAACAGGCACTCTTTTTCTCTTTTCTTTTTAAAAAAATTTAAAAATAAGTTCATTAAGGAATGTTCATAAGAAAGCAAGAACTTTTGACTTGGTTCTTCATGCCGTGTAATAAAGATGATGTAAAACCTTGTAGGTGT
Source organism: Vombatus ursinus (assembly GCF_900497805.2). Lineage (NCBI taxonomy): Eukaryota > Metazoa > Chordata > Mammalia > Diprotodontia > Vombatidae > Vombatus > Vombatus ursinus. The sequence goes on along the minus strand of NW_020954598.1, from coordinate 27,369,984 downwards.
GTGCTTCTTTCCACTGGGATTCTTAGAATCTAGTCTAGTCGTATCTGCTTTGCTAGAATAAATTAGTCTCTTCCTTGCTTCTTTTCAAAAACGCCGTGTGGAAGCAAAAAAAAAAAAATGGCATTTTCCTCTTCATTCTCTAAGCTGGAGCCAGTGTTTTTACCATAACAGGTGACAGTTTTTACTTTACCCACTTTAATTAGCTGTCAGTCTTTGAATTCAACATCATTTGATGCAAAAGTCGACACGTTGTTATGGAATCTGTGAGTCCTTAGAAAGCCCTTGAATTGGACTCTGTTGCAGCCTGGCTGAGCTGAGACTGAAGCTGCAGCTTGTCAAAGGAAATTGGGATTTGAAGGACCAGTGGGGGACTGATCTCATTGAGCTCGTGAGAATTTCCCAAAAGTTTCCTTCCGCTGTCGCATTTCTATTTAATTAGCAGGTTATGGCTTAAGAAAAAGTTTCACTTTTCCTAACACCCAGCTTTGAAACTGCTGGAAACTTTCAGGTTTTCATGGATGCCATTCTAGTTCTGCTGCTCCTTCTTCTTTAACCTTATTCTCTAGAAACCTGGGCATGGGACTAGGACCTCTTTTCCTTGGACTCAGGAGCCCTTTTCCCGAAGAGAAGGGAGGTTCTCCTAGTTCTCGGGATCCCCAGAGTTTTGTTCTAGGCTAGGCTGGTTTAGCATATGTTTCAGGGATCCAGTCGGCTAAAGTCAAAAGCAAAAGGTTCCCTGGGGGGAAGGCGCTATGAGGACCCTGTTCTGTGCAGCCTTTCCTGGGGGCCAAAGGGATGGACGTAGAGTAAGAGAGGAAGTCGTTCCAAATGAGAAGAATGGTGTAAGCAAAGTAACGGTGGTGAGGAAACACAAAGCATGTTTGGGGGACAGTGAATAAGTGAACAAAGTATGGAGGAGTTAGGAGCTGTCCTTTCTTTCTCGGTTCTGATGTCTCCCTTCTCTGCTGTTCCCTTCACCCCCAGCTGCACCAATCTACTTCAAAGAGGGGCTGAAGGCCATAGAAGTGTCGGAGGGAGGAGCCACCACTCTGCGCTGTGTGCTCTCCGCTGTGGCTGCCCCCGTGGAGTGGCACAAGGCCAACGAGGTGATCCGGTCCAGCAACAAGTATCACCTCCGGCAGGAAGGAGCCTCTCTCGAGCTGATTGTCCGAGACCTGGAACCTCAGGATAGCGGGGAGTATTCTTGTGTCTTCAAGGACCAGAAGACCACAGCCATCTTGACTGTCAAGGGTAACATCTCTTCAGATAGTTTTCTTAGTGGTTCTCTCTCTCTCTCTCTCTCTCTCTCTCTCTCTCTCTCTCTCTCTCTCTCTCCCTCTCTCCCTCTCTCCCTCTCTCCCCCCACCTCCCTTCTTCCTCCCTGTCTTCCTCCCCCAAACATTTATTAAACACCTGTTGTATACAGAACACTCTGCTCAGCCCTGAGGGAGAGCCATAGTTTGTACTAGGTATTATTCCTGCTCTCATGAGTCCAGAAGAGTGACACAGACATAAGTAATTATAATATACAACACTCTAATGAGGCAGCTTGCTGCTGTGATAAATAAGAGTGCAGGACTTGCAATCAGTAAGACTTAGGTTTAAATCTTGCCTCAGACACTAGTTGTGTGACCCTAGGCAAGTCACTAAACCTCCTTCAGGTTCCTCATCTATTAAATGGAGGATAATGACAGTACCACCCTCACAAGATTGTTGTGAGAATCAAATGTGATTGATTGCACATGTGAAGTGCTTTGCAAACTTCAAAGGGCCATATAAATAAATGTTACTAGATATTATGGGTCCCCCTGGCCAGTCCAGAGAGGAATTTTCCTTTGTGAAATAAGGAGTTGGGTGACTGAGGAGCCTCTGGTTCTCTCAGTTTATATTGGAAGAGCTGATATTTTTCACCAACTGTTAGCTTAGTATGAGCCAAAAGTATGAGTGACTGAAAGAGGTCTAATGTCCAAATCATGGGAGGTAATCATCTTTCTGTTCTCTGCTCCAGTCAGAGAACTTCCTGTAGTATATCTAAAGGGGATATTGACAAACCAGAGCATATCCAAAGAAGGTTGACTGGAATGGTAAGGGGTCTGGAGACTATGTCATATGAAAATCCAGTCAAGGAACTGGACAGAAGGCTTGGTGGGTAGGGTAGGTCATGAGCCATTTCTTCAAATATCTGGGAGGGCTGTCATGTGGGAAAGAGAGCAGATTTGTTCTGTGTTGATCCAGAGAGCTGAACAAAGACTTTTGAGAGGGAGGATTTTCTAACGAAACTGTTCCACTATGGAATGATCTGTATCAACAGAGGCATCAGTTTAAAATAGAAGGGACCTCAGAGATCATTTAATCCAACCCCTTATCTTACAGATGAGGAAAGTTAGGTTAAAGGATTTACCCAAGATCACATAGAAACCTTATGAGGGATGGGAGTCTCCTGGACCATGAGTCTTATGACAGTGTGGGGATAGAGTGCTGCTGCTGAGGCAGAGTAGATAGAGCAGTGGACTTAGAGACTGGAAGACCTCAATTCAAATTCTGCCTCAGACACTGACTAGCTTTGTGACTCTGGACAAGTCACTTAACCTCTGTCTGCCTTAGTCCTATCTTACAGAGCTGCTGTGAGGATCAAATGACGTAACTTATACAAAGAAACAATATATATGAGATGTAATGAGAATAACATATATATATATATATTTATCACTTTGTAAACCTTATGGTGCTATACAAATGCTAATTATTACTGTTTTTGTTGTTATCATTATTATTAGGGACAAAGGTTGGATCAGGTAATCTCTAAGATGCCTTCTAACTCTAAGAAAATGAAAATCAGTAGGAGGATAGGCAGTTAATTCGGCTTAATCCTACAAACATTTCCTAGATGCTTGCTCAATGTGGGGTGCTATGCTTGGTGTTCCAATGCAAAGACCTCTATGACCCAGGCTATGTTCTCCAGGAGCCCAGAATCTAAGGTGCGGAGGGACATCTCCATAAATGCCCTCGGTACACAAGGGAATGAGCTAAGTGCAAAGGAGAGGACCAGGCAAAGCACCAACAGATTTGAGGAAGGAGAGACCACTTCTAGCTGGGGACATTATGAACACTGCTGCAGGGGAAGATTCCCTTCCCAGCCAGTGATTCTTGGACTCTCGATGTCAATGCCTGATAGACGGTTGTAGCAGGTGGTACTTCATTCAGTAAAACAGATGATTAATAATTAAAGGGGTGTTTGCAAGTGAAACAGAATTATGTTTGACAGTAGTGGCTGGCGGGGGACAGAGCAGTAATCTGGGTTATTGCAAAAAGTAAATATGTGGAGGCCCCAACCAAGTTATCCTTCATTTCCACTGAGAACCGAGTAAGAGGAAACAAGGTTACATTATAGCAAAATGAAACTCAGTTAGGCATCGGCAGGAACTTCTTCGCCCTCCAAGGAATTCATCACTAGAAAAACTGACCTAGGGGAGCTGTGAAGGCTCCCCTTCTTCTTCTTCTTCTTCTTTTTTTTTTTTTTAACAAAGGAACAAAACACCGTCCAAATATCAATTAATGTCCTGAGATAGTCAGTGGAAAATTTTTGCCAAATCTCTGCCTCTTGACCATACTGCACATGAATACTTCCTAAGTGCACATTTCCCTTTCCTGTGGTCTGTCTGTAAACCCCAAATATCTCTGGAATCTTTCCTCAGTTAATACATTGAGCCTGACTACAGCCTGCCACGATGTAGATGGTTAATAAATGCCTATTGCCTGGATGACTGATTGCATTGGAATGGCACACTGAACATTGTTTCATCTCTCATTAGTGCAATGAGTTCAACTTTGGATTCCATGAGATGAGGATGATCTGGACAGTCCACCAGAAAGATAATCTCATTAATTGCTGGTAGTTTTTTTTTTCCAAAGCTGATTTAATTTGCTCATGTCCACCAAGATCAAAGGTCGAAGAAACCATTCCTGGAATCATCAGCTCTTCAGATGTTGGATGTAGTGTTGAGACTTGTTGGCCCAGTCTGTCATCTTTGAGCATATGCAAAAGGATTTTTTCCTGCCTGCATTGTCCAAACCCACGAACATAAGTTTTCCGAATTTTTTGAATAGTCCTAAAAACTGCAGAACACTGCTGAAGCCGTTATAGATCCACTCAAAAATGAATGCCATCATCTTAGTTTAATCATGGCTCCAGAGGTGGCATCTCTGAGCCTCCCTCTCCATCACTGAGGCCAACACAACAACACCACCACCAGCTTCCAACCACTTGCTGGAAATACATGGAGTCCCTTTCCATGAAAACCTTTAGAAAGGTTTGATGCAGCTATCTGCCTGGGGTAGTTCCAGGAAGCAAGTGATGAGGCATCAAGATTCTATGACTGACAATTTGTGACTGTGCAGCCCTTGGCTTGGAGACCATAGGTCAGGGATAGTTAGTTCCACGTTTCTGCTTTCTGTGCCTTTTTCTCCTTCTCAGGATAGAAGCTGGTAGAAGACCAGCTGCCCCAGTACCTGGGACCCTCCATCTACCCTAGGCCTTCTCTTACCTTGGAGGAAAGAAACTGTTAAACTCAATCTCTCTGAAGTGAGGAGGATTCAGTGTACCCTCAGAATTTCTAAAGAAGGGCCTTAATCTGGATGAGGAAGGAAGTTATAATGAATTTCAGGATTTTCAGGACTTTCAGGAAAATAAATTCAATTCAATGCTTTTATTAAGTGCCTGGTGTTTGCAAGGCACTGGAAAAATGAAGACCAAAATTCCTGTACTCCAGGAGCTCACAAGGATATAATATACATATAAAGAAGTAGGCACAAGGGAATTTGAGGGAGAAAGCACTAACTTGGGGTAACAAGGATGGCTTCTCAAGAGACCAAATATCCAAGTGTTTGAAGTCTTTCAAGGAAGATAGAGATTCAAAGAGATGAGTCATAGATTGAGGGCTTAAAGGAAGCTCAGGGATCATCTCCAATTCCTTCATTTTACAGAAGAGGAAACTGAGACTCAGAGAGATTAGATGATTTGTTCAAATTTATATAGGTAGTGTAAGGGCAGCTAGGTGGCTCAGTGGATAGAATGCCAGTCTTAGAGTCAGGAAAACTCATCTTCCTGAATTCAAATTTGGCCTCAGACACTTACTAGCTTGTGACCCTAGGCAAGTCACTTACCCCTATTTGCCTTAGTTTCCTCATCTGTAAAATGAGCTGGGGAAGGAAATGGAAAACTACTTTAGTATCTCTGTTAAGAAAACCCTAAATGGTGTCATAAAGAGTCAGATATTACTGAAAATCATTGAACAACACATGTAGTAAGTATCAGAGGTGAAATTTGAACCCTGCTCTTATGACTCCAGTGAGGAGTCTCTCCACTCTCCACAAGTACTTCTCTACTTCCTTAGATGAGGAGGGCATGTGTGCCAGGTGTGGAGGAAGGCCTGTTGCAAATACATAGTGGTGAGAGAAGAGAGGACAAGATCAAGGAAAAGCTATTATTCCACTCTACTTGAACAGAGAATAATGAAGAAGATCATCTGAGATGAGGCCTGAATGCCAGAATCAGAAGGTTGTGTTTCAATCTACAAGCAATGGGGAACCACTGAATGTTCTTGAGCAAAGGAGTGACATCGTCAGATCGGTTTATTAGAAGGATTACTTTGGGCATCACTTATAGCAGGTGTTCTTAACCTTTTTTTTTTCGATCATGATCCACTCTGGCAGTCTGGTGAAGCCTAGGGGACCCTTTTCAGAATAATGCTTTAAAATTTATACTATAAACTACATAGGATTACAGAGGAAATAGTCATCAAAATATTAAATAAATAAGTTCATGGACCTTGGGTTAAAAACCCCTAATGTATAGGATGTAGTGGAGAAAATAGAGATGGGTTGTTGAGAGACCTATTAGGAGACTATCATAGTAGCCCAGGCCCCCTGTGCCACACATTAACTCCTTACTTGGTATTGATATCTAGTTCAGACAAACCATTCATTCTCTTAACGAACCTAACTGTGAACATTGGAAGAATTCAGTGCTTCCCCTTGTGAGCCACCCTGTGAGCCCAGGTCCAGAAAATGGCAGGAGAGGACAGTTCCAAACTTCTGAAACCTCCATCTTACCAAGAAGAGCCAGCAGCTGCTGTCCCTGGCCTTCTCTGCTGCATCATGTCCTTCCTGTGAAGGTAGGAATCCATCATCTCTAGCACCATGCTGCTTTACTCCCATGGATGAGGTCAAGGGATCGCCCAGTGTCTGGCCTGGCTTCTGGCACTGTCACAGTTATTAGTAGGATTTCCACGTATCTTTTCCTGCTAAATAATGGCTTGTACCCTGAACCACCAGAAGGTATACTTGGAGTGTTTATCCTGGAGAAGAGAAGACTTGAGGAGATTGTAGCTGACTTCATACGGAAGAAGTTGTTCCCAAGGAGTAGAAGAAGGAACAAAGCAGGAAAGGTGTTCTGGCTTGGTATAAGAAAGAACTTCCTGACAATTACTGCCATACCAGGGGAGATACCAGAGGATAAAGATCCAGGATAAAACACTGCAGATGCTTCAGCTACAAGGTCTCCTAGCTTCAGCTGGTTTCTCCCCTGCCCTTGTTATAACTACCCTCTTTCTTGTTAGTGTGATCCAAGACACACCAGTCCCCTTCCCATTTTATGGATTCTCTAAATGCTCTGTGGAAGTCATTCAATCAACCAGCATTTATTAAGCACTCACAAAGAAAAGCAAACACAATCCTCTTGCCCTTAAGGAGCTTACTGTCTAAAGGGAGAGACAACAAGTGGAAGTGTTGCCACTGCAGTCCACCATTGCTCCCTTGTACTATTTTGGGAAGCCTTGGGGCAGGAGCATAGGAAAGAAACCTCGCATGTAGTGTAAGGTACTGGCTGTACCCTCTTCTGTCTTCATACCCCATAATACCCCACTCTCTGTATGGTATTGACAGTACCCAAACTTTTAACCCTAGTCTACCAGATTCAACTTCTTCCCACACTCAGACTATACCCTTTCTTACATGAATCACTGCTCTTCCCCACATAGCTTGACTTCACCCTCTATCATCCACTCCCAAGACCCCCAGCATCATCCCATTCCTTCTGAATCCTCTAGGACTCATGACATAATGGAAAATATTAATCAAGGGACCTAGTTTTGAATCCCAATCAGACTTTCTACTTTCGTGGCCATGGGCATTAAGTGCCCCAAGTGTCTCTTCTGTATAGTGAAGGGGTTGGATTAGAGACTCTCTAAGATGCCTTCTGGTTCTAAATCCAGTGATTTCCCTTTTCCCTGCCTCTCCCATTTTAGCACTGGGTGTTCCTCTTCTCCTGGGTGTGACCCACTTCATATCTGGTTATCCCACGTCAAGTCTAGGTGACCCACTTCATTTCTGGGCACGCTCTGGCTGTGCTTTACCCTGTCTCACTATCTCATGGCATAACCCTTTGCAGGGCTTCATCTTCCCTGGCTACTTTCGTTAGTACCTCTGTCGCTAGCTTCAGCATTGATCTTGTCTGTCACATTGCACTAGTAGCACCAGCAATGTCATCGAGTAACATTTATTCAGTATCTGGCACAATGCTTAATTGGGCAGAGGAGTGAGACAAGCAGGTTCTTTGTGAGGATCCACTCTTCTGCTTGCTCTATCCTACCTTGTTTCCCTCTGCATCCATCACACATTTCTTTTCTTCATCTGTCTTTCTTCTCTTTCTCCTCAATAGAGGTTACCTCTTTTTGCCAAGGAAATGAGCCCTTCTTATAATAATAATAGCTTCCGTTCGTTTACGGAGTTTTTCCCTCACAACAGCTCTCACAGGTAGAGAGTGCAAATATGATTATCTCTATTCTACAGATGATAAAACCAAGGGCCAGAGAGTATGCACACTGGAAATAGCATGGGGCATCTGGAACTTTGCTCTAGGTATCAATATAAGCTCATACATTTAAAGCCGGAAGGGACCAGTCCAACCCTCTCATCCAGGGAGATTTCTTCTCCCTAGTAAACTCATCCTTAGTTCTCCCAGACCCAATCCTCCTCTGCCTTTCCTTTCCACTGTGCTCTTGAGAACCCCCCTCTATTGTTAAACTTCTCTTCACCCGAGATCTTTTCCATTCACATTCCCTTTATCTTCTGCGGCTCATTGAAACCTAGTTTCCTTCTGAAACTACTACATTTTTTGAAACCCTTTCCAAGGCCAACTGCCCCTTCTCTTACATCTTCTGACACCTAGAGCCAAGAGGAGGAGTTCAGATTCTCCTCACTCTGCACAACTACTTTGGGACCTCTTTTCTACCATCATCCCTAATCAACTATCTCTCTTCTATAGTTCACTCCATCCTGTCTAAGTCCTGCTTGCTGACATTGATGGACCTACAGGTCACTTTGCCTCCTCCTTACTAGGTTTAGTCTCACAGTTATCTTCTCCATCCCAAGCCCCGCTTCCTTTAAACACCTTGACTTCACAGGTCCTCAACTTCCCAATTCTTATGACCTCCTGTAGTCTACCTCAACCATGTATCTATGTGACATCTTAGACACCAATCCTTATTCCTCTCACCTGAATTTCCCTAAGGTGTTAGAATACTTAGCTGGAACTTTTAGTTATGGGCAATAGTAGTGGTAGGATTCAAACCTAGGGCCCCTGACTCCAAAACCACCACTACACTATGCTCTCATCACTGCTAATGGAACTATAGGTTCTTCACTATAGGCAGTGACTTCGTCTCGTATAGATTTTAAGTCCATAAAGCCTGGGAAAATATCTTGGGTATAATAGATATTCAGTAAGTGTTTATGGAATGAGTGATGGCCATTGATGGAAGAAAGAGCCCTGGACTTGGAGTCAAAGGAGACCTAGGCTAAAGTCCCAGCTCTTCTATATCTTGACTTTGGGCAAGTCACTTTCCTTTCTGGGACTCACTTTCCTTCTTTGTACAAATGAAAGGGTTGGGCTAGATGATCTCTAAGGTCTTTTCAAGCCCTGACATTCTATTTATTAAGTTCTAAGGTCTCTGATACTCTATTTTCTTTTTTATTATTAATTTATTTTGATTTATCAACAATCACTTCCATATGCTTTTGAATTTAAAATTTTTCTCCCCCTTCCTCCCCACCCCTCCCCAAGACGGCACACAATCTGATATAGGCTATACATATACATTCCTATTAAACATTTTCACATTAATAATGTTGTAAGTAAGAATTAGAACCAATAGGAGGAACCACCAGAAAGAGGAAACAAAACTCAACAGAAGAGAAAAAAAATAGCAAACAGTATACTTCGATCTGCATTCAAATTCCGTAGTTCTTTCTTTGGATGTGGATAGTATTTTCCATCACAAGGCCTTTGGAGATGTCTTAGATCCTTGTATTGCTGGGAAGGGTTAAGTTTATAAATATTAGTCATCGCACAACATGACTGTTATTGTGTACAACGTTCTCTTGGTTCTGCTCACTTCACTCAGCATCTGATACTCTATTTTCTACAATGCCTTACAGCTCTGATGTTCTAGGTGCTATGTTCTAGGGTTCCTTCCTTCTTGGACGTTCTGTCATTCTTTACTTCCATCCATCATTCAAGCCAATTGTATTCATTTTCTCCCAAGTCATGAAATCAGCTGATCTGAATCTTTCCTTCATTCTGTGGTCCTGGGGAGGTATCTGAGAGCAGAGGAATGGTCTAGAGCAGGGGTTCTTAACCTGAGGTCTGAGCATGTTGGATTTTTAAAATTGGTAATTATATTTCAATACAATTGGTTTCCCTTGCAATACTATATATTTAGTTTTATATATTTAAAAATACTAGTTTGAGAAGGGGTTGAAAATTTTCTCCAGAGCACCATGAGGCTCCATGATACAAAAAAGGTTAAGTATCCCAGGTCTAAATGCAGGGAAGTAGAAGGAAGTATTTGAAGAATTAAGAGATATCATGAAGTCCCCAACTGCCCCCACTCCAACCCTCCACAAGTTGACTCTTTTACCTTCTCTGAGAACTTGTGTACGATCTTTGTAAGGTTTATAGCAGACATTTTATAAAACTGAAAGTTTGTTTGGATCCACACACTACAATAAACCCTAAGTGAATCAGAACTCTAGTTTTTAAGTCATAAAAACTAGGAGAAATAATACAATTGTCTCAGTTATGGAGAGAAGGAAAATTTTATCAACCAAACAACAGACGAATCCATTGGAGACAAAATCAACCAGATTGATTTATGAGGATAAAATGATTTTGGACAACAAAAAGCAATATCTCTAAAATTAAAAGAAAAGAAGCAGATGGAGGAAAAATATTTGCAGCAAATATATCAGCTAAAGGCCTGCCATCCATAATCTATAAGAAATGAATGTAGATTTATAAGTTTGATGGAATGCACTCTCCAATGGAACACTGGCACAGTGAGCAAAGGACGCAATCAGTCAATTTACAAAGGACAAACTACAAAGAGTTTTTGATTCCCTAATAACAATCAGAGAAATGCAAATCAAGATAATCTTACACTTACTATAATGACAAAATGACAAGAGATAACCCTTGGTTCTTGAAGATTATGTCCACAGAGCATAATCTCTGGCTACTTCTTTTTGCTTGGAGTTCTGGCCATACACTAAGTCTACTTTCTGAGGACCAGCTTATGAAGAGGCCCATCACCAGTAGACTGAACACTTGGGTGTTGAATTCTTTAGCCAAAACAATCCAGGAAACAAAGAAAAACACAAATTGATCCTCTCTGCTATGCCTGACCCCACCTCTGCTCCTGCTGTGTTGATGGAAGAATAGTATGAAAAGAGGAGAGTGTGTTAATACTCACACAATTTTTAGGTGGTCTGTAAACTTTAACTTAGCTGTCAGGACACTAACGTGTGAAGAACATCATAAGAGTGAAATTGATTATATTTTAACAGATAGGAGGCAACTCAATACTGGTGAGGGATACCATTCTTGAATCAGCTCAGACCACCAACTTGTTAGAGCAAAGGCAGAAAATTAGGATGAAGCTAGAAGAATAAAAAAGCTAAAAAAGACAAGGCATGCAATTAAATAAATTATTTAATTTAAATTATTTTAAATAATTTATTTAATTAAATTATTTTAAATAATGACTTATTTAAATAAATTACAATAATGAAATATGGCATGTGTTGCTATGGAGATAAGAGACTTAAGCAAACACATTCCCATTCCAAGTTCAAAAATATTATCAACTCATGAACTATGGGATAGCATCTGCTTAGATCTTTCATCTCCAGAACAACACAGGAGCTACAGAAAAATGGGATAAGATAAGAAAGAAGAATATAAACTCAGTTTACAATATTTCATATAAAAGTCTGACTGATGTAACTCACTTGCCTCAATGAGGAGACTCAAAAAGCTAAAAAAGAAAAAGCTTGTTAGTAGCAAGTTGTTAGATTCAAGGTACAAAAGAAGACATTTTTTGAACATGGTCAATGTAAGAATTTGTCTTGCTTGAATATGCATATTTGTTAAAAGGGTTTTCCTTTTCTTTTTCTTTTTTTTTCAAAGTAGAATAGAGAGGTGGGAGGGAGAGAAAATAGTTTTTGTTCATTGAAAAAATAAAATTAAACTTTAAAAAGCAGTAAAAACAAAAAAAGCATATTACTTAGCAAATACCTGACTTGCTTACTTGCCAAAAGGATATGTGTGATAGCCAAGGGCAATTTCAGTTTAGAATATCAGGTCCTTTGTAAAATCTTACAGAGAAGGATGGCAGAAAATTATGAGTGTTATTACTTCATAAAACAGAGAGAAGCAATGGAAGGTAAAATCAGCTTAAATAAAGTTTCATGAGAGACCTAACCAAGTGAAAGCATCTCAAGCACATTTAAGGATGAAATTGGAAGGAAAATAAACAGAAAAAAAAATGTGAAAGATCTTCAAGGATTTTTATAACAGACTCTTGTCACCATCAAAGTGTCATGAATTCATGGGATTAAGTCTAAGGGTTGAAGAGATACTAATAATAGTTAATTTTACTTAGTGCTTTAAGGTTTGCAAAAGCATTTAATATGTATTATCTCATTTGATCCCCACAACAACCCTGGGAGGTAGATGCCCAGGCCTTTTGTCTGATCCTCAACATTTAACAGCAAATGCTCTCTCAATGTATAATATGGCAAATTTCCATACAACTAAAAGATGAAAGTAAAATTCAACACACAACTCATTTGGATTCCACTGGGATTTATTGAAAGACATTAGTTTGGGTTGGCTGGATCTTAAATGATTAGCTTGCTGTTCTCTATTTGTATGTACTTCACTCAGTGTTTGGTACATAAAGTACTAAAATAAATGCTTTTTCATTTATTCATTCACTCATCTATCCATCCATCCATCCATCCATCAATTCATGGTGAATGCAAGGAATGTTAAAACTCCCAAGGCTGCTACAGATTCTTCTAGATAAAAGGGCATGTTCCTTCAGTTCTGTAAAGTTCTTGGTCCTCTGCCAGCCTTTTTCAGGCTAATACAAGCCTCAGCATTCATGTTAGGGTCGTAGGACAAATCTTTGACAGCAATGCCATTGAGACTGGGTTGTTCTTGTTTATACGGAGGAAAAGTCATGTTTCTAATGCTACTCCTTATGAGTAAAGGTCTATGTTTTAAATGTTGTTGTAGATTTAAGAGTGCTAATTGGTCAGGGCACACAATTCTAACCTCATGGACATCCTTTTCTGAGTGCTAATTGGCCAGGCCACATGTGTGTAAGATCATGGACAGTCTTTCCCTGCCCATGGTTAATTTGGGGGGCAACAGGGCCTTGTCATACATTCAAGACCCTCACTGACTTAAGATGTAGGTGGCTGTTATTTGTAAAGAAATGTGACGGACTCGTTCTCATAAAAACCAAAAACCAAAAACAAACAAACAAATAAGCAAACAACAACAACAACAACAAAACCTGAAGGATGATATGTAGTCAGTGACATTGAGAAGTGGCAACTATTTCCGTATGGGAAGTATGCTCAGATTGGGTGCCAATAATTATCCTGAGAATAACCTCAAAAGAAGCTACTGTCATCTTCACATGGGACTGAAGACTTTTATAAAAATTATAAGGAAAAAAAACCCTGTTGAATTTTTGGCATGGAAACTTATGAGATTACAAGCAACTGTGCTTGAAAGGAAACGATTAACCCTTAACACACAAGTAAAAAAGACTGCAATAATCCATACTTTAGCATAAATGTTTCTTCTGCTTTGAAAAGAAGACTCAAAATGGGGACTGCATTTGAAGTTTTGGTGGATGACCAATGAAAATTACATAAAGAATTATACCGCATAACGTTGTTATTCTTCATAAACTAACAGATGACAAATCCTCATGCTGCAACTACAAACCCCCTAATCTCCTTTAAAAAATGCTCAGATGAACTGTACTCCAGAACATTATCACAGCTAAGACTATCATCATAACTCCTCAGACATAAAGTTAATCCACATATGTCTCAGAACAATGTTTTTAATAGATGCTGCCATAGAAAACATTCATAACTTCCAACCAACGTGATTAGGAAAGCTTTCAAAATATAAAGACCTAGCAGAATTAATCAACACCATATAGAAACAGGAAGAAGTATAATATTGTTCCCATTATCCTCTCTGCTCCTGGATTTGTCTAGAAGATAGACTGCATCCAAATGCTTTTTACTACATTATGAAAATCTTATCATTTTATCCACCAGTGCAATAATTTGACAAATAAACAAACATGAAGGAATTATAGCAGGATAGTTACATGTCCCAAGGTTATTTCTGTCTAGTTCCACTGCATAAAAAGATGAGAAGAATGAAGTAATGATAATGATAATAGCTTAATTACCATTTAACCTCATGTCTATAGAAAGAAATTAGTATATCATTAGCCTCTTGGATTGTAACGTGCGTCAAATCAGTTGAAATTAGGTACTGGCTAATAAGAAACAGCTGCTGAGGACACAAGTGGAGCGTCCATCCTTGGACTTTAGGATCACCATCCTGATTGTGCACATAGAAGAGGAAGAAATAATGCCAAAAGGAGAATGAAGATGGGGAAAGCATCATGGAACACAGATCAAGAGATCTGTAGCCACCTGAGACCATCCTCTAACTGCCTCATTTTATCGTTAAGGAAACTGGGGCCAAATGACTTGTCCAAAATCACACAGGGAGTAAAATGGCAGAGATGGGATTTGGACTCAGGAACTCTTAAGTACAGAGGCAGTGATCTTCCTACTATACCAGGTAATGGTGGATTACACCAAGTGCACATGAAAGTAACCTATGCTGGCAGCAACACATCTGAGAGGGCATCGAGGGATTATTTCACAAGGTATCTGAAGAAGAGGAAGGCACAGAAGTCATAGAGAAAGTCTCAGACTCAACTAATAGTTTTTAAAAAACCTTATTGAAAGAAAATCAGCTATCAACCTGTCTGCCCACTACCTTCCCATCTGGATGTAATTTTTTATGAGAATAGTCTATACATACTTCAAGGGCATGCTTCATAAAGGTATTCGAAGGGTGAGAGAAAGAGAAGAGTCTATGGTGACTCTAAAATCTTGAACATGGATGACTGGGAAGAGAGTGATGGCATATACAGAACTGGGTTAGTTGGGAGAAAGGGTAGATTTAGTAGGCGAGGAAGATCATGAGTTCAAGTTTGGTGAATTATGATGCATTTAGAGAATTAGTGAGGTTTCTAGGGGTTGATACAAGACTGGAAGTCAGAGGAGAAATTAGGCCTTATTTAGATAGTTTGAAAAGTATTCTTTTTCTTTCAAGTACAAAATTTGAGCTTATTATAAAAAGCTACCTACTGATTTACCTTGATTATAATAAACTCATAGATGGCAAGAATAGTGCTTACCCTGCATTTTGCATAAGTCCCAGTAAACTGAGCATTTTGTTCATGTACTTGGACATGAAGACGTCACAAAGTCCTTGTTACCTTTTGTCTAGAAGAGCAGAGGATGGAAAATTGAATCAATGAACCTAGAATAAGGAGAGAAATAGGTCAATGGAAAATAGATTTTTACATGAACTATCTCTTAATAAAGGTCTCATTCTCAAGTCATGTAGGGAATTGACACAAATATATGAGACCAAGAATCATTTATAAATGGTTTTCAGAAAAAGATTTGCAATTTGTCAACAACCACATGAAAGGTTGTTTCAAATCACTAATAATAAGAAAAAATATAAATTGTGACAACTTGGACATTTCACCACAAACCAAGCAAGTTGGCAAAGATGATAAAAGACAGAAATGGTCGATGTTGGAAGAATTGGAGAACACTAATATACTGTTGGTGAAGCTTTTAAGTGGTCCAATTGATGTAGAAACCATTTGAAGTTATGCAGGAAAGTCACTAAGCTTCTCACTTAAGAAGTGAGAAGTAACTCGTTGATCACTAGATGTCTATCCCAAGAAAGCCAAAAATAGGAAGAAGGGTCCCATACATGACAAAATGGTCATAGTAGTATTTTTATGGTAGCCAAAACCAAACCAAAACAAAACAAAAACCCAATCCTAAGTAAAGTGGGTGCCCAGTGATGATCAAATTGTGATATATGATATAATAGAATATCATTATGCTGTAAGAAATGACAAATATGAAAAAGTCAGAGAAAGAAGGGAACATTTATATAAATTGATGAAGAGCGAATGAAGCAGGACTAGGAGAACACTATACACAATGACCACAATGATGTGAATGAAAAGAATACTAAAAGGAAGTTGAATTCTGAGTAATAATGATGTCCAATTTTGGGGAAGCAGATAATAAAATATATTTACTTTCTCTTGGTAGAGTAGTGAGGGAGCTCACGTGCAGAATGTTAAAATACACTTAAAGATAAGGTCACAGTATCAGTTAGCTTTGCTTACTTGTTTTTCTTGTTTACAAGGTTCACTAACGGGTGAGGAATGATATATCTAAAAACAGCTGTGATATTAAAAACAAAATATGTCAACAAAACTTTTTTTTTAAATAATAACTTCCTGTAATAGATAAATGGTCAAAGGATATGAATAGGAATGTCTCAAGAGAAGAAATCTAAACTATTAACAACAATATAAAAATTCTTCAGATCACTTATAATAAAATAAATGCTAATTAAATCAACTCAGAATTTCCACCTCCCACTCATCAGAGGGCAGTTGTTGGTGGGGCTGTTGTAGGATAGACACATCAATGCACTGTTTGGGGAGCCATGAATTAGGACTGGAAAGCTAATTGAAACTATACCCCAAAAAGTCACTGAATTGTTCATATCTTTTACGTAGAGATGTCACTAGTAGGTGTATTTCCCAAAGAGACCTGAGATGAAGAGAAAAGATCCATTTCTACAAAAATGTTTATGGCAATCTTTTAAAAGAAATTATAGCAAAACACCGAGAACAAAGTGGATGCTTATCAATGACCAAAATATGTTATATTAATATAATATAATATTATTACGCTGTAAGAAATTACAAAAGGGATGAATGAAGATAAACCAGATAAACATGTATGAGCTCATGCACAATGAAGTGAACAGAATCAGGACAACTATTTATACAGTGATGACAACATTGAAAGGAAAACAATTTTTAAAACTTTCAGAATTCTTATTATTAGTGCAATAGCCAATCACAGTCTCTGAAGACTAGTGATGAAACATATCTCCCACCTCTTCAAAAAGACATGATGGACTGAGGTGTAGAATGAAACATACATTTTCAGACATGGCCAATATGATACAAATTAATTTTGTTTGTACTAAAGAGAGGACTTCTATTGTAGAGGTGGGAGGAAGTTGTTGGAATTATGAGGAGGTAGTGATAACAATAAAGAAAGAAAAGATAATCAATAAACATTTAAAATACACAGAAAAGAACAGAAGGGAGTTCATAAGGGGACACAGACTTGGAGGACAGTGTTGGTACTCTTATGTTAGATTGAACACATATGTGAAAAACAAGCTGTATATAATAGATTAATGGTTTTATTACAATCTTCTTTTTCCTGGTTTTCTTTGTATATGGAGATGTTCAATTTTGTTGATGATTTTCTAATTTTCAATAAAAATTTTTAAAGGTAGTGAGTATGAAATTTAAGGTAAATCTTTGTTCCATTTATATCTGCATTTTTAATGGGTGTCACCCACACATCTTTTGAAAGGTGTATTATGAATGTATTTTAAACTGTCTATATTTTTTATTGTAAAAACAATTTCATTTAAATAATTTGCATCTCAAAATAAGGAAAAGGAAAAGGAAGAGAAGGAAAAAGAGAAAGAAGAAAGAAAGAAGACAGAGGAGGAAGAAAAACAAGAAGGAAGAAGTGGCAACCATGCAAAGAATGATTATATGTATTTATAGATGGGGATGGACAGGTAGATGGGGTAGTGCCTGGCTACTCAGAGGCTGGAACACCTCTTGAATCAGTCCTGCCAACGTCACAAATGTGTTCCAAACTGAACACAGGAGTCACTTAATAAATGCTTATTGGAATTTATTTCTTTATTCCCAACCCATCATGGTCCAAGCTAGGTGGTTCCCACCTGGGTAACTGGCCAAGTGGTTGCCAAGGAACTCGTATTAGTATGGTGCTCTGAGTGTGTCCCTCTCCATTTTCCTTCCCTCAGAGCTCCCTATAAGGTTCATAGTTGAACTCCAAAGTACAGAATCCGTAGAAGGAAGCACAGCCACGTTGCGGTGTGAGCTGAGCAAGGCAGCTCCCGTGGAGTGGAAGAAAGGCCTGAAGAGGCTCCGAGCCAGTGATAGATACCACCTGAGACAGGACGGGGCTGTGTGTGAGCTGGGGATCCCTAGCCTTGATGTGGATGACTCTGGAGACTACACCTGTATATGTGGAGAGGAGAAGACCACGGCGTCCTTGACAGTGAAGGGTAAAAACCACATGTTGGAAAATGAGTCTGTAGTTTGTTTCTCTGCTCAATATTACGCTGTCACTCAGACCGTTCTACCCATGACTCCACCTTTCCGTGCCATCCCATGTGTGTCTCTATGGGGTGCTTGTCAGTTTCCCACATTTTGTCTACGTAGCCCCTCTCCCAGGTGCTTCATGACTCCCGATCAGGCTGTCTCATTAGAAGGTCTTGTTTGTGACTCATTCTCAAGCCCCATCTGTTGCAACGTGCTGTGTTTGCCCTCTGTCATATCCCTGTCCAGCCACCTGATATCCTTTCCCCAAGTGTCATATGTTTTCTGTGTCTGTCTGATCATTTCTCAGCCCTGCCTGCCAACTTCATAGAAGGACTGAAGAGCGTAGAAGCCAAAGAAGGGGACATGGCCATGCTGAAGTGTGAATTGAGTAAGGCAGCTCCTGTGGAGTGGAGAAAGGGTTTGAAGAGACTCCGAGCCAGTGACAGATACAGCCTGAGGCAGGATGGGGCTGTGTGTGAGCTGGGGATCCATAACCTGGATGTGGATGATTCAGGAGACTACACCTGTGTGAGTGGAGAAGCAACGACCACAGCGACCTTGACAGTGAAGGGTAAAGACAATGTGTGTGGGGAAATGGCCGTGGATTTGGTTTTCTGCTGAGGGTCATCTTGTCCACCCCATCTGTACCTGTCTCATCTCGCTGTTTCCATGTGTGTCATTCTGGGCTGTCTCCTGACTGTCTTCCAGGCTGCTCTGTGACTCTAAAGCACGCTGCTACCGAAGAGGAAATGATCTGTGCCCATCACCAGACTGTTGCTTCCACAACAGTCAGTTCCCATCCTCTGGCTTTGTGCTTTTCCTTTGATTTCTATGTCAAGCTATCTCCCAGCATTTTTTGGCATTTTGTGTCTATCTGACCCTCATTGTCAAGCTCAGGGAGTGTCTGCGGAGCATGGTAGCCACAGAAAGGTCCAGGGTCCTCCTGTACTGTGAGTGTACTGAGTGCAGTGTTCCCATGGCATGGAGGAAGGGGATAAAGAGGCTTAAAGCCCGTGATATGCAAAGCCTGAGTCAGGATGGGAGCTCTGTGTGAGCCGGTGAGCTTCATGGATGACTAGAGACTTTACGTGTTGTGAGGAAAAGACCATGGTGACCCTACTTGTAATGGGTATATTGAACATGGGATTTCTCACTCTTCTCTGTTGTCTCCTAATTCTGCTTTGTCTGTTTTCCTCCTCCCCACCACTGGCCAGAAGGCTGTGGCTCTGCTTGGCTTTCCCTGCCTGTGTAAGAAACTTTGCCTTCCTTTGTTTAGCACTCTAGAGTTCAGTATTTGGTGGTGTGAGTTAATTAAGGTGTCTATTTTCCTGGTTTCCTTTCCATCCCTGGCCTCTGGTTGATGGGTCTGTTCTCATCCAGATGACCACAGAATAAAGTCTGAGGAGACTTGAGTTCCCCTGGGTGGGCTGGTCTGAGTGCAATCTCTCTTCATCTTTCCTTTCCCAGCCCTACCTGCCAAGTTCATTGAAGGACTACAGAGCATGGAAGCCATAGAAGGGACCTCATCCACAATGCGTTGTAGGCTAAGCAAGATGGCCCCAGTGGAGTGGAAGAAGGGGCTAAAGAGGCTCCGAGCCAGTGACAGATACAGCCTGAGGCAGGATGGGGCTGTGTGTGAACTGGTGATCTTCAACCTTAATGTCGATGATGCAGGAGATTACACTTGTGTGTGCGGAGAAGAGAAGACCACAGCGACCTTGACCGTGAAGGGTAAAGACCATATGTGGGGAAAATGACACATGGTTCGGTTTTGTCTCCTGTATTGCCTTCTCAGCAAGCCCACCCTTTGCCTACCATGGTCTCTCTCTGTGCTGTCTCCTTCACAAAGTCCTCCTTCCCTGTCTCCCTGTTGATCTGTGACTCCCTTCTCAGGATGATCCAAGATTGATTCTCAGCATACTTCCTTCAACTTCCTTCATGTTCAGCCTTCTCCCACCTTCCCAAGAGTTTCATGTTCTCTATGTCTGTCTGACTGTTTCTCAGTCCTGCCTGTCCAATGTATAGGAAATTGCAGAGGTCACAAAATGGGCCACCCAGCGCTATGAACTGAGTTAGCCCCCATAAGGAGGAATGAAGGAAGAGTCTGCAGAAGCCAACCACAACCACAAGTTGAAACGTGAGGGTTGCTGAGGGATAGGAGGCAAAGGATAGGATAATCAGGTAGACTTTGCTGTTTGAAGAGCTAGACCCAAAGAGCAGTGATTCATGGAGCCTTGAGGGGTCTATAGTGGAATGCCCCAGAGATCTGTCCTTGGTCCTGTGCTGTTCATTATTTTTTGTCAATGACTTGGATGAAGCAGAGATGATTTGCCTATCATCCGTGCAGATCATATGAAGCCAGGAGGGTAAAATGACACAGTAGAAGATTAAGTTAAGATCCACGTAGTTTTTAAAAAGCAAGCATGATATCTGGGTCTAATAAGATGAAATCGAATGAAGATATATGTAAAGTCCTACAGTTAGGTTCAAAAATTCAAATACTTGAGTACAGGATGGAGGAAGCAAAGAGACAGAACAGTTCGTTTAAAAAACAAAAGCAACAACCACAACCCTCAGAGTATCGATGGACAACAAGCTTAATACAATCAGCTGTGTGATGCAGGATGCAAAAAAACTAATGTGATTTTAGACTGCATTAGTAGAAGTATAGAATTCAAAAGAGGGTGAAGATAGCTCTCCCTAGCCCCTGCCATTTGCGATTCTTGTCAGACCTACAGGGTATATTGTGCTCAGCTCTGGGTGCCACTGTTGGGAAGGATGTTGACAAGCAGGAACGTTACTAGAGTGATCAGGATGAGGAGAGAACTAGAGGCCATGTCATACATAGGAGGATCACTTGTACTTAAGGGCTAAGAAGGAAATGGTCTCTGTCTTCAAGTAGTTGAGGGACATGTCAGAGCTATGCAAAATTGGAATGGGCTGCCTTGTGAGGTAGTGAGCTCACCAGCACTGGGAGTCATCAAGAAAACACTGGATCAGGGCAGCTAGGTGGCACAGTGGATAGAGCACTGGTCCTGGAGTCAGGAGGATCTGAGTTCAAATCTGGCCTCAGACACTTACTAGCTGTGTGACCCTGGGCAAGTCAGTTGACCCGATTGCCTCCAAAAAAAAGTGGAAAAAAAGATACTGGATCCCTATTGTCAGGGATATTGTACAGGTGATGGACCAGATGCCCTTGGACATCCCTTCCAACTCTAAGAGAGGCACTGTGTGAATTGGTGATCCGTAGGGTGGATGTGGTTGACCCTGGAAACTGACATATGCATGAGAAAGAGAGAAAGATGATGGTGACTTTGTGAAGTTTATCCTGAATATGGTACCCTTAGTCCACTTCTCCCTTGCTGCCTCTTAGTTGTTTTATCTGATTCTCTCCTGTCTCTATTAACCACAAGGCTGTCAGTTGTGGTCAGCTCCCCTCTCCTATGTCTGATTTCTCACCTGTCCCCGTGTAGCATGCCTCTGTGTGCCTGCAGTGATTAGTGGTATTAGTTGAAGTGTTCCGTTCATTTCTGTCTGCCCTCTTGCTTCTTTGTGATGTCATGGTCCCAGCTGTTTGGGCTGTTTCTGCCCTGCAGGCCAGCCCAGCTAATGCTGGGAAAGGCTGTTTCCCTGGATGGGCATCTCTGAGGTAGCTTCTCTCCATCTTCCCCTCTTCAGCCCTGCCCACTCGGTTCATCAAAGGTCTGGGAAGTATGGAAGCAGCTGAAGGGGCCACGGCCACCCTACACTGTGAGCTGAGCAAGGCAGCCCCTGTGGAGTGGAGGAAGGGGCGGGAGAAGCTCCCAGCCAGTGACAGATACAGCCCAAGGCAGGATGGGGCTGTGTGTGAGCTGGTGATCCACAGGCTGGCCATGGAAGATGCTGGAGACTACACCTGTGTGTGCGGTGAAGAGAAGACCACAGCAAATCTGAGTGTCAAGGGTAAAGATGACATACAGGGAAATTGGCAGCTAATTAAGTTTTCTATCCATTATTGTCTTGTCACCTACCCCATCCCTTCTATGCTGTCTTTTTTGTTTCTTCTTCACACATTCTAGTTTTTCTGTGTTTCCTCAGTCCTGCTTGTGTCTTTTTCTCAGTTTCAATCTTCTCCATTTTTCTAACTTTCCCTCCTTTATGTTTGTATCTACCTACCTTCCATGGCCCAGAGTATCTCATGTACTCCATATCTGCCCAACTATTCTTTAGCCATGCTATATAAATTTATGGAAAAACTACAGAGTATGAAGGCCCCAGAAGTGGCCACCACCACACTGCACTGTGAATTGAGCAAAGTAGTTCCCAAAGAATGGAGGAAGGTTCTAGAGACATGCAGGGCCAGTAATAGATAACACCTGAGGCAAGATGGGGAGAGATGTAGGCCAGATCATAGACTAATCCGGGGCATTTGGACCTAATTGAATGACTGGGACCAAAGAATAATTAATATTGGATAGAAGTCAATTTGCAAAGAGGTCTCTGATATAGATGCTCTGTCTGTAGATGTTTCCTTATCCTTGTGGTGTTTCCCATTTTTATCAATGACTTGGATGGCCATGCTTACCAGACTTGCAGACTAGAAGAGATAACTAATATGTTAGGTGACAGAATCAGAATCCAAATAATTCTCAATGGGCTAGAAAGTCTTCCACTTGGGTTCCAAAAGCCAATTACACAAGTACAGAAAACAACAGGCAAAGACATACTGTATTTGATATGGAAAAAAAATCCTGAAAAGTAGTAATCGATGGCATGCTCAACATGAGTCAGCAGTATAACATGGCAGCCAGAGAAGATGATACAATTTTAGGCCCCACCAAGAGAAGCTTGGAGTCTAGAATAAAGGACATGAGGGTTCTGCTCTTGTCACATTTGAGTACAACGTTTGGTGCTCAGTGAAGCCTTCAAGGAAGTACGCTGACAAAGTGGAAGACATTCACAACAAAGAGAGAGAACCTGGAGACCAGGCTGTACAGGGACCAGCTGAAAAATCTAAGGATGGTTTTTTTCTTGGGGAAGGGAAGATTAGGAGGAGGAAGGGAAACACAACAGGAGATTTGGAGACATGACATGTGACTGAAAGTTTAAATTTGTTCTGATTGATCACAGAGGGCAGAACTCAAATCAATGGCAGGGAAAGCTGAAGGGAAGAATAGACCTCCTTTATATAATGCATAGAGAGCTAGGTGGTACAGTGGATGAATTTGACTAGGGGTCAGGAAGATTGAGTGCCTCAAACCTTTACTCTGTGTGACTCTGGGCAAGTCACTTAGTCTGTCTCAGTCTCAGTGTGCTCATCTATAAACTGGGAATAATAAAGCATCTACCTCAAAGGGTTGTTGTGAAGACCAAATGACATAGCATACAGAAAGTGCTTTGCAAACTGTAAAGCCCTATATAAATGCTAGCTATTATGATTCTGTCATACCAGATGAGCTATATGGAAAGCACTTTGCAACTCTTCAAGTATTCTTCAAATGCTATTATTGTTATTATTATTATTATTATTGATAATGGAACAACTCCCTAATGGTTAAAGTTGTGAAGAAGTACAATGGGCCGGCTCACATAATCAGGAATACTCCATTAATAGAAATCTTCCAGGGAAGTCTTGATAGTCACTTTTTCAAGGATCTGGTAGACAGAGAGCACTGTAGAGAGACACGGGATGAGATTGGAGTAGACGACCACTGAACTCCTATTCAGCATTGATTCTTTGACTCGATGGCTCCATTGGAGAAGCGGAGCCTGAACTGGTGATTCATGGGCTGGGCACTGGTGACATTGGAGACTGCCTGTAAGTGTGGAGAAGAGAAGATAGTGGGGCTGCTGATTATAAAGAGTTCCTTGAATATAGGACTTTGTTTCTTCCCTTTTCTCCCTCTGTCACCTCCTTTGTTTGTTACATCCTGAAGTGCATTGTCTGGTGCCATGACTCAAATGTGCATTTGGATTCCCAGTTTCGTTCCCACCTAGGGCTATCTTCTCCTACCAGCACCCTAAACAGTTAGGCCATTTCTCTCCTGGGGGGCTATAAGACAAATGATGAGAAATCATGGATTCCCCTGAATGGGCAGCTCTGAGGCAGCTCCTTTCCATTTTTCCTTCCTAAGCTGTGCCGACTCAGTTCACAAAAGGCCTAAAGATCATGGAGGCCATTGAAGGGTCCATGGTCACCCTACACTGCGAGTTGAGCAAGGTAGCCCCTGTAGAGTGGAGGAAGGGGCCGGGGAAGCTCAGAGCCAGTGACAGATACAGCCTGAGGCAGGATGGGGCTGTGTGTGAGCTGGTGATCCCCAG
>NW_020954598.1:27340062-27345744 GCF_900497805.2 Vombatus ursinus | reverse complement strand
GAGCTGGTGATCCCCAGGCTGGACATGGAAGATGCTGGAGACTACAGCTGTGTGTGTGGGGAGGAGAAGACCACAGCAAACCTGACTGTCAAGGGTAAAGACTGTTTGTGGGAAAATCAGCCAGAGCTTTGGTTGTCTGTCTTTTTTGATGCCTTGTCACTCACCCCAACCCATCTCTTCCCATGGTCTCTATCCCCTTGCCATGTGGTTTTTTTTTTAATGTTTCTTTAGTATTATTTTTCAGCTGCTCTGTGCCAACCCTCTAGGTTCTTCTGAGAAGGAAATATCCTTGTCCAAACCTCAGAGTTCTGCCTACCCTCTCTGCCTTTCTGTTTTCCCTTTTTGTTGTCTATATTCACCTGCCTAGTGCCCTCTGAGGATTCTTATGCTTTCCATGTGTGTCTGTCCAGCCCTCCCGGCTCAGTTCACACAGGTTCTCAAGGCTGTGGAAGCCACAGAAGGGGAGAAAGCCACCCTGCGGTGTGAACTGAGCAAGGCAGCCCCTGTGGAGTGGAGGAAGGGGCCAGAGAAGCTCCAAGTCAGTAACAGATACAGTCCAAGGCAGGATAGGGCAGTGTGTGAGCTGGTGATCCACAGGCTGGCCATGGAAGATGCTGGAGACTACACCTGTGTGTGCGGAGAGGAGATGACCACGGCGATTCTGACTGTCAAGGGTAAAGAGGATGTGGGGGGAAATCAGCCTCTAGCTTCATTTTTTTGTTTCATTTCATTTCATTGTTACTTTGTCCTCCAGCCCAGTGGCTTCCATGATTCCATGTTTTCCATACCATCACTACTCCTACCTTCTCCGTGTAGGTCTTTCTGTATGTTTTCTCCTCCCTATATTTTCTCTGTTCTGTTCACCCCCTGCCCCTAGTACCTTTGCCACCCAAGAAGTCCCCACGTCAATGACATTTCTTGTTCCCATCCTCTCCAGCTTTTACTAATCCCCTCTCCTCTGTCTATGAACCTTCCTACCTCTAGCAAAACTTGTGTTCTCTGCGTGTCATGTCTTGTCATCTCTAGTGTTGTCCCATGGCCCACCCTATAGATGTCATTGTATGTCTTGTCCCCATCCATGATTCTGTAGCTGTCACCTTCCTATATTCCCAATGCCCAAGAGCTAGACACGTCTGTATCTCATTCCTTGCCTGCTGTCCCCACCGCATGGTCCCCAGATGCTCGCTTAGTTTTCCATTCAAAGGTGGCTCCTGGCCACTTGCCCCCTGACCTCAGAGGAGGTTCACATTACCCACATTTGTCTGACCATTTCCCAGCCCTCCCCAACAAGTTCACAGAAGGACTCCACATCACAGAGGTCACAGAAGGGACTATAGCCACACTGTGCTGTCATCTGAACAAGGCAGCCCCTGTAGAGTGGAGGAAGGGGTCAGAGATGCTTCAGGACAGTGACCGATACAGATTGAGGCAGGGTGGGGCTGTGTGTGAGCTGGTGATCCACAGGCTGGACACAGAGGATGCTAGAGACTATACAAGGGTATGCGGAAAGGAGAGAACCACAGTGACTGATTGTGAAGGGTACAAAGAAATACACTAGGGTCTGGTGGAAAGAGTCCTTTGCCTTAAGTCGGACTCAGGAGACCTGGGTTCAAATCCTGAATCACTTGATATGTGACCTTTAGCAAACCCCTGGGCCTCAGTCTCCCCATCTGCAGAATTGGGGATAATTGTGCTGTAACCTCAGATGGCTGTTGTGAAGAAAGTGTTTTTTGAACAAAATACTCTGGAAATATTTATTACTGTTACCAAACAAATACCAGTGTTGTGTTCAGATGTATGTATAGGATTAGCCCATAATTGAATAGGAAGCCTTGAGCAGCAGAGGATGATGGCAGTCACAGACAGGGTTTATTCAGCTGGGGATAAGGGCAGGGAATATTCATGTCGTGGTAGTACAAACCCTGGATTTAGAATTAGAGGATGAGGGTCTAGGTCTTAGCTCTGCTACTTACTTCTTATCTCCTCATCTTAAAAATGAAGGGGTCGTGCAGGAGGACTTATAAGGTCCCTTTCAACTCTATTGTTCTTGTTTATTCATTTTTTCAGTTGTGTCTGATTCTATATGACCCCTTTTGGGGTTTTCTCAGCAAAGATACTGGAACTGTTTGCCATTTCCTTCTCCAGCTCATTTTACAGATGAGGAAGTTGAGGCAGACAGAGTTAAGTGACTTACCCAGGGTCACACAGCTAGTATGTGTCTGAAGCTAGATTTGAACTCAGGAAGAGAAGTCTTCCTGACTCCAGGTCCAGCATTCTATCCATGGTGTCATTTAGCTGCTCTCCTTTCAACTCTATGCCCCTGTGAATTCTACTCTTCCCGTCCCTCTCCCCAATTTTACAGAAAAGGAAACTCCAGCCCAGAGAGAAGTGACTGGCTTAAGATCACTAGGTGAATAGGGGCTGGGCTAAAGCCTTTGGTTCTCTCTCTAGACCTCAGTGGAATAAATTTCGTATTCTGAGGGTGTGAGATACACTGATCATTCTACCCTGCTCCTCCCACCTGCAGCCCAAACGGTGGTGTTCCGGAAACCCCTGAAAAGCCAGCAGGCTGAGGAAGGTGGGACGGCTACCCTTCGGTGTGAACTCTCTAAGCCTGAAGCCCCAGTGATCTGGAGCAAAGGTGGTCTGGAGATTCAGGCTGACAAGAGGATCCAGGTGCGCCAGAGGGGCTGTATTGCCGAGTTGCTGATCAGTCACCTGCAGCTGGAGGACACGGGTGATTACAGTTGTGACTGTGGTGACCAGACCACCAGCGCCACTCTGACTGTCAAAGGTGAGTATGGCCAGCCGGCTGTGGCAGAGAGTATGGGGCCAAGAGACAATCAGTCCTGGTACCTTAGATCCTGTTCTGGGTACCTGGGCAGAGGAGGAAGGTGACGCAGAAGAAGGAAGAGATGGGAACCTCAATGTTTACAAGCACTCGGACTGGGGATAAGCGGCAGCCCCCAGGTAAATCAAGTTAACAAGCATTTATTAAGTGCCTCCTATGTACCAGACATTGTGCTGAGTGCTGAAGATACAACAAAAAGCAACATCCCGGTCCATGCTCTCCAGGAGCTCACAGTCTAATGGGGGAGAAAACAGGCAAACAACTATGTACCGACAAGATTTTTTTTTAAATGGAGAACGCTTCTCAGAGGGAAGGCACTAGCTTTAAGAGGGACTAGGAAAGGCATTCTGCAGAAAGTGGGACTTTAGATGAAACTCCGAGGAAAACAGGGTGCAAAAGCCAGGATGCAGAGATGAAGAGGGAAAGAGTTCCAGGAGTGAGGGACAGCCAGAGGAAATGCCTGTAGTTGGGAGGTACAGCATTTGATATAGGAACATCAAAGTCAGTGTCACTGGATCTCAGAGTGTGGAGGAGGGGAAGTAAGGTATAAGCAGACTAAAGTCTCTGGGATCATGAGGGTGGCCCTTCCTTCTGAGCCCCTGGAAGAGCAATCCCCAGTCTTGGCATCATCCCCTCTGCCTTTGTAGCCCTGCCCGTGGTGTTCCACAAGAAGCTGCAGGCCCAGGATGGGGAGGTGGGCTCCACCGTTCGGCTACACTGTGAGCTCAGCAAGGAGAATGCAAGTGTGGAGTGGAGAAAGGGAGCAGTGCAGCTGTTCCCCTGTGCCAAATATGAGATGGCACTCAAGGGGACCGTGGCCGAGCTCCTCATCCATGATGCTGAGCAGGAGGACACGGGTGACTACACGTGTGATACAGGGGACCAGCAGACCACTGCGACCCTTACAGTCAATGGTGAGCACGATATCTCTCTGGTATCTTCTTCCTCCTCCTGGTGATCCACATGTCTCTTTTATCCTCATCACTAACGTATGCCTTACTTATTGTCATTCCTGAGACATACTTCTCTATACTCATTGCCTGTCCAAGCCTTTGGAATTGGAGATAAAGACAGGGATTTTCCATGGCCCCATCCTCATCCTTACTTCCTATGTGTACTATGTACTCCATCCTATCTATACCTATATGAGTGGGTCTACCAATCTGCTCACCCCTCCAATCAAATAAGCCCCAATCACTTTTCCTAGAAGACCTTTCTGGATGAACCCTACCCACCTTCAATCACTTTAACCTCAGTACTAGAAGACACGTTATACTACAGGCGTACTTCCGTTTCCAAAATGGAACTTTCCTGAAAGTTTTGAATAAATCACAGAATTCTAGTAATCACAGAACACCAAGGCTAGAAAGGATCCAAATTAGCAACCCCATAATCCAGATCCCTTATTTTACAGGGGAAGGAACAGAAACTTAATGTAACTTGCCCAGTGTTAGGCTGACAAGAGTGAGAAAATCAAATTTGATGAAATAAAATCCTGTCTTCCCGTTGGTTTGTATGCTAATTGTGGAGCTGTTTGAATGACTATTTCTTGAGTATTGTGCCCTACAGAAGCACTGAATACATTGTAGTCTCAGGTCTGAATGGCATCTAGCACAGTGGGGAGATATAGGACCGCCCAACCATCAATACTTATAAGAGAAATAGAAGACAAGAACTTTGCCCTTGAGAGTCTTATGGTCTAACAGGAATACAAAGTGAATAGATAAGACACAATTTGCTCTCAGTTACAAAGCAACAACATGAATCCATAAAGCAGAGCCCACTGCCATCCTTCTCTGGTGCCTTGATGTGGCATGGAATGGACCTTAGGCTCTGGAAGACTATGCCATCAGATTCTAGAAAGCAGGACAGGAGTTCAGTCCAGGGCCAGAGGTGGATGGCTTCTACCTCCGAGGACTAGTCTAATTATGTATGGAGGGACTTGTCACCCCTCCAGAAGGTTGGCCACCAGGGAAAGAACTTAGTCTGGTTTTAGTAACTAATTAAGAACCATCTACTAAGGTGTGGAGCGATTGTGCTTAATGTCACTAGTGGGAAACACCCATATTGTCAAGATTATGAATCCTTAGATTTTTAGTATACAATCCGAGCCCCTTAGTACTTAATGGAGTACTTAACTAAAGAAACAGTCACACAGGAATGGAGTCAATCCAGAAGGTTCCCTGGAGGAGGTGAGTTTTGGATGAACTCTCGGTGGAAGTAAGGAGCATGATATTTCAGGTGGGAGGTTGCGGGGTGAGTTAGCATGATATTTGTAAGAAGAATGACAGGCAAAGGGGAGAAGCCAGCACAGAGTAAAGGTGAGTCAACAGTTGACAGAGGAGCCTTTAAAGGCCAGGCTGGGAAGTTTTAGCTTGATCCAGTGGAGGACAGTCTTGGGTAGCCTCTGTCATACTACTCCTAACCCCCCTGCCCCTATGCCTCACCCCACAGCCCCCAAGCCCAAGTTCAAGACTCACCTGCACAGTGAAGAGCTGGAGGAAGGTACTACAGCCCGACTACACTGTGAGCTGAGTGTGGCCCAGGCCACTGTTGAGTGGAGGAAGGAGGGCGAGCTACTGCGGCCTGGCTCCAAGTATGAGATGAGGAAGGAAGGAAGTGTCTGCGAGCTTCTGATACATGGTCTGGAGGCCAAGGACACTGGCGAGTATGCCTGTGTGGCTGGTGATCAGAAGACCCTGGCTACAGTCAAGGTGAAAGGTAAACTCCACTTCTTCTAGAAGGGTACTCTAAAGGGCCATGAATCATAGAAGGTTAGAGCTAGAAAGGACCTGAGAACATGGAAGGGAGGAGTAGAAGGGACCTGAGGG
>NW_020954598.1:27334233-27340052 GCF_900497805.2 Vombatus ursinus | reverse complement strand
GGTGGGACCTTAGAAGACAGAATGTCAGAGCTGGAAAGGACCTGAGAATATGGAAGGGCAAGGTAGGAGGGACCTGAGGGCATAGACTGTTAGGAGGGACCTGAGGGCATAGACTGTTTCTGACCACCACTGCCACCATTCTACAAATGGAGAAACAGGTTTCACATCTAGCCAGCAGCCAAGTGGGGCCCTGACCCCAGTGAAATTCTCTTTCCACCACACCATGCTGTTTCTTTAGTCAGCCATGTCACCAAACAATTATTTATGCAGTCCCTGTAGTATGGTGTAGTGAACAGGGTCCTGGGCCTGGAGTGGGGAAGAGCTTGAGCTAAGTTCAAAGCCTGCCTCAGACGCTTACTGGCTGTGTGGCCCTGGTTAAGTCAGTTAACTTCTGTCTGCCTCAGTTTCCTCAACTATAAAATGTGGATAATAATAGCATCTACCTCCCAGAGCTGTTGTGAGGATTCAAGGAGATATTAATTATAAAGTGCTTAGCACAGTACCTGGCAGGCTGTAGTAGGTGCCTAATAAATGCTTCTCCTCTGTGTCCTACCCTAATGAGGCAGAATGGGGAATGAGTACAAAATAACAATAATAATAATAATAATAGTAATTTCCATTTCTAGAACACATTTCTACTCACAGCACTTACCTCATAGCTTGGTGCAGGAGTTGGCATAAATATTATCATCCCAGTTTCAAAGATGAAGGAACAGAGGAGGGGAATGACTTGCTTATGGTCACAGAAGCTGGGGCTGGAACCCAAGTCTCCTGTCCCCAGTTCTCCAAGCTCCTCCACGTAAGACAGCAAAGACCTGAGCATTTCTCTTGAGTAACTTTTTGGCTGGGGAGGCAAGATATAGACACAAAAGAACATTAGAAGAACCAAGAGGCAGGTGTAGGGCATGATTTGTAATATATATTTATGAACCTTCTCCGGCCTCCTGTGATTATAGAGAAACAGAGCCAGGACAAGGCATGGGAGTGGTCCAGGAAAGTTTTGAAAATTGTGTGTGTCCATTAAGTGGCCCAGTTCACAGGAGCTTCACCCTAGCACATGTATCATGACGGGAGCAATGACAATCCCCATAAAGGGGGACCTTTTGGTATGAAAAAAGTCCCATGAAAGAGTGTCTCTCATTGCTCCTTGCTGTGTGCTGTGTACTCCTGGCTAGGTCTGCCTTTATGGAAACCAAAAGGAAACTCCCACATTCTATCTGCTGTGCTTGAGTAAGCTTCCTTTCCTTTCTGATCTTCAGTCTCTCCCTGTCTACTGGCTTCTTCCTTGCAGCCTTAAAACATGTCCAAGTCTCCTCTATCCTTAAAAATCTTACTTGACCCCACTTTCCCCCAAATTAGAGTCTCATATCTTTCTTCCCTTTCATAGTCCAGCTCCTGGAAAAGCCATCTACACTCACCGCCTCCACTTTCTCTCCTCTCCCTCTCTTCTCAATTCTTTCCAGTTAGGCTTCTGACCTCGTCATTCAACCAAAATTGCTATCTCAAAAGTTACCAGTGATCTCTTACTTGCCAAATCCCATGGCCTTTCCTCCTTTCTCATTCTTCCTGACCTGACTAGAGTCTCTGATACTAGTGACCACATTATCCTGGATGCTGTCTCTTTTCTGGGTTTTTGTGACAGCTCTCTCTGTCTCTCTCTGTCTCTCTCTTTCTTTCTCTTCTTTCCTCTTCCTTTTCTTCTCCTCCTCCTCCTCCTCCTCCCTATGTATCTTCTCTACTCCTCTTCCTCTTCTTCTCCTTCTCTCTCTCTCATCTCTTCTCTCTTCTCTCTCTTCTCTCCTGCTCCTCTTCTTCCTCTCTCTCTTTCTCTCTCCCTCTCCTTCTCCTCCTCCTATGTCTCTTCTCTACTCCTCCTCCTCTTCTTCTCCTCTCTCTCTCTCTTTCTCCACCTCCCTCCCTCCCCCTCCCCTCCCTCCCCCCCTTCTGCTCATCTACCTGCTCTTTCACCTCCTTTGCTGTATCACGTACCCCAAGGTTCCAACCTGAACTCTACTCTCCTCTCTCTCTGTGCCCCCTTGGTGATCTCATTATCACTCATAAGTGATCACTTATCATCTCTAGGCAGAGCACTCCCAGATTGACATATCCAGCTGTAGTCTCATGAACTTCAGTCCCACATCACCAACCATTATAGGCATCTCAAATTCAACATGTCCAAATCAGAAATCGTTAGCTCCCCCCACCCCTAGTTTGCCCCTCTTCCTAGCTTCTTGTTTCTCTCAAACCCCCACCATCCTTCTAATCACCTAGGTTCTTGACCTTGAGTAATCTTTGCTTCTTCACTCCCCTTCACCCTCATATCCAACAAGACTTTGCCAAGTCTTGTCAAATCAAGCTCCATAACATCTTTGGCATTAATCTCCTCCTCTCTACTCACATGGCCATCACTGTACTCCAAGCTTCATCACTTCTCTCCTGGATGATTGCAGCTGCCTCCTAATTAGTCTCTCTGCCTCAAATCTCTCTCCTTTCCAATCCATTCTCCTCAAGGCTTTCAAAGTGATATTACTAAAGCACAGAACTGATGATATCACTCCACATTTGTGTCTTCATCCTTTCATTTTTGAGAGCCTCCCATTCCTTGTGGACTGACTTCCTGCTCTGTGGAGTTTTAAGCCATAGTGCTCCAAAGGTCTTTTTTCTAGATACTTTTAAGTCCATTCTCCCCAAATTAATGTTTCAATTAATGCCTGGATTTCTTTTCCTATCTGATCTCCTCACCTGGGAGTTGCCTATGCCAATGACATCATATGTACAATCCATATCCCTATATCTTTCCATAGCCATATTCTCATGATAATTTTTCATCCCATCAAGCATTACAGACATCTCTGAGGTCAAATTTGCCCCTTTATGTTAAAGTCTCTTAGTTACCTCATTTCTTCCCCATACGTTATACATTTATGTTTAGAGATCTGAGATCATTAGTTATATCTTTGATTTCTTGGATACTATCTCTTGTGAACAATCTGCCTTTTCTGGTACTATATTTCTCCTATTTTACCTGTTCCTTTCTATGGTATCTGTTCTGGCTTACCATGTGTGCAGTTTTCTCCTTCCCCTTCCCCTTTCATTTTCAATAATCATTCTCGATCAGATTCTTAAGGCTTCAGGAAGATTTCTAGCCCTTATGAAATATACTCCATTCCCTGGCCATTCCTACATTTTAAGCTATGGTCTAGAAATCTAAATCTTATTGTCAGGTACCATTTCCTTAACCAGCTCTTCATGTCCCAAAACCACCTTTCTTCTTGGAAATGACAGTAATGAAAATACCACGAGTGCCCTAAGATCTTTATTTTCTTGACCAAGAGTTAAAAACCCCTAAAATGCTCAGTAATCTCCTCTGGTTGGAATCATTGGTCTCCAAATGAATTTCCAGAAGAGGAAAGTGCTCATCAGATTTGCTGTAGAAGCCAGGCTCCAAATCCAGTGCTATCTCCACACACAGATGTGGCCACAAACAATGAGGAATTCACAAGGACACAACAAGCAGGTCCTCCATCTGTATCTTCCTTGGGGACATTCACTGTATTTACCAATCTTCTGTCCAATTTTATGATTTCCTTTAGTTTCATTCAGCAGGATAAGAGTAGGAACAAAAGAGATGGATAGTGGGAATAATCCATGGTTGGAGTTTGTCAAGGCATGATCTGTGATGGGTCAAGAGATTCAAGAGTAAAGGACAGCATAGAATAGAATGGGCTCACCAAGAAGTCAGTATGAGGAGGGGGCAGCCAGGGGAGTGGTGGATGTTCTGGGATAGTACTAAGGGAAAAAAAAAATCTAACCAGAGGAGTTAACAAAATTTCTCTGGAGTTAAGGGCTACACTCATGGATATTCATTAATCACTTGAGCCAGCTTGATCTGCATATCCCCCTTTCCACTTGTGGGTGAAGGGGCCGATGTAACCAGCCTGGATCAAAGGTGGAGACGCTAGAGTAGACTGAGGGAAACTCTCAGTGACCTTCCCATCCTCCTCCCTCTTTTGCCTTCATCCCAGAGCCTGAAGTGACCATTGTCAAAGGACTGACAAACATGGAGGTATTCGCTGACGAGGACGTTGAGTTCCGCTGTGAGGTATCCAGGGAGCAGGCAGGCAACGTGGCGTGGAAGCTGCAGGGCCTGGCGTTGCAGAGCAATGAGATGAATGAAATCTCTGTTGTGGGAGGCCGGACGCATACATTGAAGCTGAGGAATGTCACACTAGAGGACACCGGCACCATCTCCTTCTCTGTGGGCCAACACACATCAACAGCTGAGCTCGTCGTCAAAGGTAGCTGGGTTGGGCCCTACCTGGGAGAAGGGTGGGAGAAACCAGGACATGGGGAAACAGAAACTTCCAGCAGTGAGGTCAATGGGTCAGCTGGAATGTTGAAACATTCCCGATCAATCAACAAATATTTTCTGAGAATCTACCATATGTCTAGACCTCTGCTATGTACTAGACATGCAAAAGACCCAAGTCAGTACAACATTATTAATCATCTACTTGGTATAGAATATTGTATTATTTACTGGGGAAGACATAAGGTTCAGATTCAGTATGGTTCAACAAGTGTTTATGAAGTGCCTACTGCATTAAGACTCTTTTCTTGGTGTTGGTGATAACCAAGATGTTTTAAGCCATCAACCCTGCCTTGGAGGAGTTTACATTCTAATAATAATAGGAATATAACACTTCTCAAGTGAGTAAACTGTGAGGGCAAAGGAGAGGTGTAAACATGGTGCCCTAGGAAATTGAGGAAAGAGAGACCACTTTTAGCTAGAGTTTGAGGGAATGGGTGGGATAAGCCATCAGGAAAGGCTCTGCGGAAGAAGTAGCCGCTAAACTGGACCTTGATGGAAGAGGATTTCAATGTGTAAAGAGATGTGACGAGGGAAAGCTCTAGTCATGGAGGACAAGCCCCATAAACAGTGCTGTGCTAGAGCTGGAGCTGGTTGTTAAATTTTCAGTGTAAACACTTACACCTCAGAAACTGGCATATACTACAAACCAAGGCTTGATTTATTATTCTGTTGATTGTCTAGACTTAAGAAAGTGATAGAGAAAATGTCAGAAATGCAGATTAAGCTTAAAATGTTATGCATCCATTCCTTGTTCCACCCCTCCTCCAAGCTGGTTGTTAAATACTTACCAGCACACTCCTGCATGTAAGCGTAGCACCCAAGGAGGTGATACTCTAGTTGAGGAGAGAGGACATAACACCATATCCCTCTGGATAAGTCATGACTTCTCTTAACCTCAGTTATTTCATCTCTAAAATGGGGAAAATAATAACTGTACTACCTATCTCAGGGTTATTATGAGGAAAGAATTTTTAAAACCCTACAGTACTGTGCAAATATGAGGTCTATATGGAGAAAGATTCAAATCCTAACTTGGATGCAACCTGCTTTGTCAAGAACTTTCCCCTTTCTCCCAGGCAGGTAGGTGGTTCAGTGGCTAGAGTAAGGACGATCTGAGTTCACATCTTGCCTCAGATACTTACTAGTCACTTCTCTCTCAAGCCTCAGTTTCCTCAGTTGTAAAATCAGGATAATAATGGCACCTACCTCCCAAAATTGTGGGGATCAAATGATATAATCTTTGTAAAACACTTTGCAATCCTTAAAGTGCTATGTAACAGGGAGTAGATGGCGCAGTGGATAGAGTGCCAGGCCTGGGTCAGGAAGACTTGAATTCAAATGCTGGCTCAGACACTTACTAGCTGTGTGACCCTGTGCAAGTCACTTAACCCTGTTTGCCTCAGTTTCTTCATCTGTAAAATGTGCCTGTGTAAGAAATGATAAACCA
>NW_020954598.1:27332469-27334142 GCF_900497805.2 Vombatus ursinus | reverse complement strand
CTCCAGTTATTCCTTTTTTTTTTTTTTTTGGGTTAGGCAATGGAGTTAAGTGACCTGCCCAGGGTCACACATCTAGTAAGTGTTATGTGTATGAGGCCAGATTTGAACTCAGGTCCTCCTGAATCCAGGGCTGGTGCTCTATTCACTGTGCCAGCTGCCCCAACCACTCCAGTATTCTTGCCAGGAAAACCCCAAATGGGGTCACAAAGAATTGGATGCAACTGAAACGAGTGAACAACAAAAACAAAAACACTATATAAACACTGACTGAAAATGTTTTTTTCTCAAATTTCTAGCACTTTGCCTGGACCCCTCCTTTGTACTTATCTCATTCTTTCTTACATCATAGTCAGTAAACATTTATTACGCAACTGTTATATTCTGAACACTGGTATCTGGGTGTGTCTTTACTTGCTATCTGATTGTCAGCTCCTTGAAAATAGGATCTGTGTCAAATCAACCTTTGTATATCCCCAGCCCAGAGCATCTATCTTCGCATATAGTAGGTGCTTAATAAATGTCTGTTGAATGAAAATGTTCATTGGGTTGGATAGAAGGGGTGGAATCTTTTTCCTAAGAATAGTTTAGTGAAAATAATCTGCCCAGGGGAAATTGTTGTTTGTCCTTCATTCTCAAAGAGGACCATGACATCAGGGAAGTGATGCCATGACATGAATGTGAATTGGATTTAAGTGAGGGAGGGCTGTGCAAAGTCACCAGCCTCACTTTCTCCTCTGGAGCCATCTGGGTCCAGTGGCAAGATTTAGATCAGGACAAATGGAAATGGCCCTGGATGCAGTGGGAGACCTTGGCATTTTTAAGCTAAGGTCTTTCCCAGGTCTCAGTTTGACTGTGGCAACACCCATTCAGTGATAAAGGCTAGGTAAGAAATGAGGCAAAGAATGACCTCTTTTACCTAGTTAAAAAAAAAATCAATCTAGGAGGGGAAGAACCTCAGGGTATCTGGCCAAAAACAGAAACAATTGCTATTTACACTCTCTCTGAGTCATCAAGGCCCAAACAATGATCACGTGAGCAGAGGAGAGAGCAACTGTATCATAAGATCAGGGAAAGCCTGGACTTGATGTCAGAAGACCCAGGTTCAAATCATAGCACTGCCCTTCTAGCTATGTGATCTGAGTAAGTCATTACCTCTCTCTAGACCTCAGTTACACACCTATCTGTAAAATGGGGGGCTGGAAGGGATTGGAGAGGAGGATTGGACTAGTTGTCCTGTAAGATACTCAAGGGACCCAAACTCCATGAATCAATGCTCCTAAGGTCCCCCATTATTCATACCCCTTCTCCTTGCTTCCAGCCCCACCTCCTACCTTCTCAGAGAAGCTGCAGAACATGGAGGCCAGGGAAGCCTCATCAGTCACACTCCGCTGTGTGCTGGCCTCTGATGGGGCCCAGGTGGAGTGGAAGAAGGGTGGGGAGAAGATCACCCCCAGTGCCAAGTATGAGTTCCAGCAACAAGGCACCATCCACACCTTGAGAATCCACCACCTCACCGCTGACGATGAGGGTGAATACACATGCGAGAGTGGAAAGGAGAAGACAACAGCAGCTTTGACCATCCAAGGTAGGAGAAGGCAGCAGGGGCAAGGGACCTCCGAGGCAAAAGGTGGGGAGAGGGAAGGCTTACACTGGGCTGTGTGTTCTTAGTCTTC
>NW_020954598.1:27326415-27332420 GCF_900497805.2 Vombatus ursinus | reverse complement strand
TGTATACTGCCTTGGATGCTGCCCTCCCCTTTAGATTGTAAGCTCCTTGCGGGCAGGAACTGTCTTTTTCCTCTTTTTGTATCCCTAGCACTTAGTACAGTGCCTAGCACATAATAGGCACTTTATTTATGTTTATTGATTGATTGATTGATTGACTGGGTAGACTTGACACGACTTCCATTTTAGAGTAGACATAGAGAAGAGCTTACCCCAAGTAGAATAATCATAACAGTGCAAATATTTGCAAAGCACTTTCCAAAGCACTTTTGCATCCATTCTTTTTTTTTTAAACAAGCATTTATCAAGTGTCTGCTGTGTGCCAGGTTCTGTGCTAAGTGCTTTACAAATATTATCTCATTTGATCCTCACAATAATCCTGGAAGTTAGGTTGGGAAAGAAAATATTATTTCCGTTTGATGGCTGAGAAAACTGAGCCATAGAAAGTTGTGTGTTTTACTCAGATTCACACAGTAACTGATTAAAATCTACTGCTTACTTTGAGTTAATTAACAACCATGAAATTGGGGCCAGCTAGGTGGCACAGTGAATAGAGCACCGGCCCTGAGTCAGGAGGAACTGAGTTCAAATCCGACCTTAGACACATAACACTCACTAGCTATGTTACTCTGGGAAAGTCACTTAACCCCAATTGCCTAACACAAAATGAATAAATAAATAAATAAAAATGAAATCTGCTGCTCATTAGCTATGTGACCTTATTTATTCTGAGTCTCAGTTTCATCATCTGTACAATGAAAGAATTAGACTAGATGATCTCCAAGGTACCCCTCCCCAGCTCTAATGTATCATGATTGTGTGATTCTGTACTCAAGTCATTTGTAGGATATGGGAGGCAGTCAGTCTTCTGGATAAAATAGAGTCTGAGCTATAGATGTCCCCAGGAGTGGTATGGAGTCAGTGTGTGCTGGCGTGTAGGTCACTCGGATCCTGCACCCTCCCCGCTCTAACTCTGTCTGCAGCCAGAGTACCTTGTCCTGGTTCCAGCTCTGTCCCTGAGTGTGACCTGATATGTCTGTCCGCTGTTTTCCCAGCTGCCCCAGCTCTCTTCAAGCGTGAGCTCCAGCCCCATGTAGCCCCAGAGGGAGCTGTGGCCATTCTGCAGGCTGAGCTCACCAAGCCTGATACGCCAGTCTTCTGGAAACGGGGGTCTGTCCGACTCCAGCCCAGCGCCAAGTATGAGATGAGGCAGGATGGGGCGGTGGTGGAGCTGGTCATCCGAGACCTGCAACCCTCAGATGCTGGCAGCTATACCTGCGACTCCAAGGACCAGCAGACCACAACTGCTCTGAGCATCACAGGTGACCAGGGAGTGACCTCCCCCTCCCCAGTGCCCATCCCCACACACTCCAGGAACCCTGCCTTCACCCTCTCTGTCCATTCTCTCTTCTCCACACCTCCACAACTCGTACCACCAAGTCTGCCTTTCACAGGACATGTTTGAACTAGAGCCTTTAAATGTTGAAAGGCCAGAGAGATCAGAAAATCACAGCATCCTAGAATGTCAGGATTATAAGGGAGCCGAGAGATCTCTTTTTATAACAGAGGATCATGAGGACCAAAGATGTTAGTGGCTTGACCAAGGTCACACAGCTATTAAGTCAGGATCAAAACCCAAGTTGCCTCTAAATCCATTGGTTCTAACTTCCCAAATGCATTGTGTTAGAATGAATTATTGTTCTTTTTTCCTCTAGATCCTCAAAAACCCATAAGCAATGCAGAATCAATTGGTTGTCACAATACTGTTTTTAATTCAGTCAGTTAAGGGTGTTGGGTGGGCCCTGGAACTAGATCGGGGGCCGTGGGAGCATTGGACCAGGAGTCAGGAGGCCTGGGTCCAAGTCCCATTTCTGCCATGTAGCTGTGTGACCTTGGGCAAGTCATTTTGATTCTTTGGGTTTTATTATCCTCACCTATCAAATGAGAAGGGTTCGATTGAGAAAGGCTGGTCTCTAGGGTGTGTCTCCTCTGGCTCAATCTATGAATCCGTGGAACTGTATGCAGAGGAAACATAGCCCCTCCCCTTGGAGAGTTTGATGGTTAGGACCTCATCCCTGGCCTTAGAGAGCTGGTTCCCGTGGCCTTCTTCCCAGCCTTAATGAGTTGATGTCTTGTTCTCTGTGACCCCCTCCCCAGCGCCTGAGGTCAGCATTGTCGAGCCTCTTCAGGATGTGACACTGTTTGAGGGGGAGGATGCCAAGTTTGTGTGCCGGCTGTCCCGGGCCCCGGGGCAGGAGGTCCAGTGGCGCCTGGGCGGCGTGCCCCTCCAGTCCAATGAGATGAATGAGATCACCGTGGAGCGTGGCACCCTCCACATCCTCACCCTCCGCAAGGTGACCACGGAGGACGCCGGTGTTGTCAGCTTTCACGTGGGGACCAGCAGCTCGGAAGCCCAGCTCTGCGTCACAGGTCAGCCACCTTCACCCTTCTTCATGGGAGCTCTCAGTTAGACACCCCAGATCATTAGGGACTGCTTCCTCCTCTTAGAATAGCGTCATGAAAAGAGCCCGGGGACAGAGGACCTGGGTTCTAATCCAACTCTGCTGCCTACTGCTTGTGTTAGCTTGAACAAATGCCTTCGCTTACGTTAGGCCTCAGTTTCCTCATGTGGAAAATGGGGGCGTAGATTAACTGACCTCCTTCTGGGTTCTGTCTGAGATCTCCCGTATCTCATCTCTCATTACCCCTCCCTCCTTCGGACACCATTGCCCTCAACACGCACACACTCCGAACCATGAAGACCCGGACTTCAGGCTCCATGTTAACCAACAGCATAACATGGCGCTAAGAAGAGCTAAAGGCACCTTGGGGCGTGTTAACAGAGGCAGGGATCCAGAGCAAAGGAGGGGATAGTTTGAGGGTTCTTGTCCTGCTCACGGGCCACATGGAGGATTGCGTCCCATTCTGGGGTCACATTTTAACAAGGACATTGACAAATTGAAACATTTTAAATACAATAATAACAGCTAGCGTTTATATAGTGCTTTAAGGTTTGCAAATATTAGCTCATTTGATCCTCATAATGATCCTGGGTGGTTGGTATTATTATTAACCCCATTTTATAGATAAGGAAACTGAGGCAGGAAGCAGTTAAGTGATTTGCTCAGGGTCACATAGCTAATGAGTGTCTGAGGCAGGATTTGGACTCATTTCCCTGAATTTCTACATCCAGTTCTCTACCCAGTGCACCCCCTGGTTTTCTCTACAATTGACTCTTTCCCCAGCTCTACCTCTCATTCATCCATCTGCCCTCTCCACATCTACTGCATTAGGTGCACACCTACATAAATGCACATATTTATATTAAATATATAAATGTGCATATAAATATAAATATATATGTATAAATGCGATTATAGTAGAAATAGCACCAGGCTTGGAATAAGAACTCTTGAGTTCAGATCCTGGCTGTATGACCCTTTGCAAGTTACTTCTTTCTGAGCCTCAGTTTCCTCTGCTATAAAATGGGTATAAATAGTACCTTGCACTGCTTACTTCAAGAGATTGCTGTGAGTCACTTTGTAAGACAGCGTGGCATAGTAGAGAGGGCACGAGACCGAGATGCACAAAGACCTGGGTTCAGACCTGGGTTCAAATCCCACCCTAGACATTTACTATCTGTGTGATCTTGGGCAAGTCACTTAAATTCTGTCTGCTTCAGTTTCTTCATCCATAAAATGAGGGTGGTTCCTTCTAGATAAAAATCTATGATCCTATGATATTGAAATTATTATTCTTGTCAATAACAATAATAATAATTCTGGCAATGAAGATCTTCCTGTAAATATGATAAGAATAACACCTTCTTATAGCAATTAAATTGCCCTATATGATGGTAACACAAGTATTTCTTACCCTCATTTTAAAGGTCAGAAACTGAGGTTTGGGATAGCTTAGTAATTTGACTGGGGTTACACAAAAATAAAGTCAGAATTAGTACCGGAACTCAGGTCTTGGGACTAAATGTCCAGTGCTAAAAGATGACATGTTTATAGTGCTTTAAGGTTGACAAAGCACTTTACATGTTATCTTGTTTGAGCTTTACAACCACCCTGGGAGTAGGTATTACTTAGGCATTATTTATTTATTTATTTATTTTTGGCTAGGCGAATGGGATTAAGTGACTTCCCCAGGGTCACACAGCTAGTAAGTGTCAAATATCTGAGGCTGGATTTGAACTCAGGTCCTCCTGACCCCAGGGCCGGTGTTCTATCCACTGCACCACCTGGCACTATTTTTTAGAGGAGGTAAACCAAGCTCAGGTGGTTTAACTGGCCTGCCCATGGTTACCAAGTGTCAGAGGAAGAATTCAAAGCCAGGTCTTTCCTGCCCAGAGCTGCATGGTACTATTGTGTGATATAGGTGAAAGGATGAAAGAATGATGGTGCCAGTGACCGGAGAGGAGAGAGTCTCTGGTCTGTCCTAGTAGATTGAAATTCTCAGATGCATCATGGAAGGGCAAAGGCCAGGACTCACTGATCTAAGATACAACAAAGTTAGTTATGTTTTGAATAAATGTAAATTGAACTGACCTGAACTGGAAATTCCCTCCCTCCCCAGCAGCTCCTTCTGTACACTTCCAAGAAGAACTCCAGGATGTCATTTCAACAGAGCAAGGCACAGCCACCCTGCACTGTGAAATTTCCACACCTGGCACCCCTGTGGAATGGAGGAAAGGAGGGCAGATCCTGAAGGCCAGTGCCAAGTATGAGATCCGCCAGGTGGGCACCCGGGCTGAGCTCATCATCCACACCTTGGAGGCAGAAGACGTTGGCGCCTATACCTGCATCGTGGGAGACAAGCAGAGCACAGCCACTGTCTCCGTACAAGGTTAAATGGGGGGGGTGAGAAGGGGGGACGATAGGGTCACAAGCTCAGAATTCTTAGATGGATGGTTATTTCTGAGGGCACATTGTCCTACAGTGGCCAAATGAACCTCCTTAATGCTTATCTCAGGGATCTGAGTTCCCAGAAACATGTCCTGAGAAGATAACATGATTCCACTGAGACCACTTAAATATATGAC
Source organism: Vombatus ursinus (assembly GCF_900497805.2). Classification (NCBI taxonomy): domain Eukaryota; kingdom Metazoa; phylum Chordata; class Mammalia; order Diprotodontia; family Vombatidae; genus Vombatus; species Vombatus ursinus. The sequence continues at coordinate 27,327,376 of NW_020954598.1, read as the reverse complement.
AAATGTCATACTGATATTTTGCCTATCTGGGGACCCCTAAGTAACATTTTGTGGTAGAATGTGATTGCCTTCCAAGTTGTTAACTCTAAAAGATACATCATTAATTTGTAGGGGAAAGACGTTGTGTTTGTGTTTTTGGGTAGAGGATATGAAATAAGTGTGGATGAGGGGGAAACAATGGATTCAATTTTGTTTAAACTTTCAGTAAGTTGTAGATGAAATCCTCAAGGCCTTTTTGTAAAGTTGAGTCACCATGAGTCTGGGTGGAATGATCTGTCTTGGTAAGGAATTCAATTCAGTTCAATTCAGCAAAGTACCTACTATGTGTCTGATACTAGGAAAGATGCAAAGTTTAAAAAAAAAATGACACAGTCCCTGCTACTGAGAATCTTAGATCCTACTGGGGAGATATATACATTCAAACAAATAGGATGAAAAAGGGAAAGCATAATGAGGCCACAGGTGAGACATAAAGTGCTCTAGGAGAACCATGTAGCCAGAGAGGTACAAGAAGAGAAAGGAGTCTCAGAGGGCAGGAAGAAACAAAGTGGGTGATTAGACCTAATTAGATCACTGGATATCTGATTTTAGAAGATTGAAGATTAATGGATTTCTGTACCATTTGCTTCAGATGTTTCAGGAATGTGCTCATTTCTAATTAAAGTCAGCTGATGAAATAGACAAAAATTGGAGGCAGCTAGCTAGTTGGTGCAGTGGTTAGAATTCTGGGGGTCTGAGTTCAAATCTGGCTTCAGACACTTACTAGATGTGTGACCTTGGGCAAGTCACTCAATCTCTGTTTGCCTCAGTTTCCTCAGCTATAAAATAGGGATAATAATAGCACCCACTTTCCGGGGTTATTGTGAGGATCAAATAAGATAATGATTGTAAAGTGCTTAGCACAGGGCCTGGCACACAGTAGGCACTATATTACTTTTTATTATATAGTCATCCTGTCTCT
>NW_020954598.1:27317232-27326368 GCF_900497805.2 Vombatus ursinus | reverse complement strand
ATATATATATATATATATATATATATATATATATATACACACACATATTTAAGTCTCATTCGTGAGTCCCCAGAGACCGTGCTGTCATCCCAAGGAACAAGTACATCAGTAAGATGTTTGCCCCTGCAGTTAGCCACAAGAGATAGTCCAAAGAAGTTACCAGTAAGAAGACGGGGGTCTGAAAATCTTCCTCCAGAGCATGTATGGAGGGCAAGAAGGTTTAGAAGTGGCCTGTGGAGAGATTTTGTCGCTTTTGTCTGGCCAGTACCAAGCAACACTTACGTGTGCCCTCCATGTACTAATATCATCTCCATCCCAGGAGAGGGAGTAGAAGGGCAGGAGAGGTGTATCCTCAATCTCCAGGTTATTGGGGAAATGGATGGGAACCCCGAAAGAAGGAAAATGACTTCAGGAAATAAGCAGCTAACAAACGTGAAGGGAGCAGGAATGACTGTCAGTGGTCTCGCGGTGATGGCAGAGAACAGGAGGTGTCTCCTGGGACTGGGAAAGGGCAAATTTTACAAATGGAAGAAGATAGAGTCCTCAGTGTATGGCACCTGACTTCTATTCCTGGCAAAATTCTAGAGATTAAAGGGATAGTTTGTGAGCATGCAGGAAGAAAGGAATGATCACTGAAAAAAAATGCAATATAAGATTTTTGATTAAGAAATTTGCTTAACCAGTTGGATACCTTTACAGAGAGATGAGCCTTTGTTTGGGACTTTGATTGTATTTTCCTATGAAAGGTATGGGCAGGAGTCAAAAGATCTGGGTTCAAATTCTGTGTCTAACATTTATTAACTATGAGACCTTGGACAAGTCCCTAAACCTACCAAGACCATAGTTTTCTTCACCTATAAAATGAGAAGGCTGAGCCAGATAACTTCTGAAGTCCCTTCTAATTCTAAAACTGTAATAAGCGGGAGCAAAAGCCCTGGAGGGTTAGAAGTCTGCTTATATAACAAACTTCAAGTTCATTTCTTTCCCTTTCTTTTTGTTGTTCAGTCATGTCTGACTTTTCATGACCCTGTAGACCATGGAGCGCATCAATACTGTCCATGGAGTTTTCTTGGCAAAGATACTAGAATAATTTGCCATTTTCTTCTCCATTGGATAAAAGCAAACAGTGGTTAAGTGACTTGTCCAGAGTCACACAGCTAGTAAGTGTCTGAGGCTGGATTTGAACTCAGGTCTTCTTGACTCCAGGCCCAGCTCTCTGTCCAAACAACAGAATACTGTCAAAAAGCCAGAAGCCCATATGGGTGTCTGGGGGTGAAAAGTGGGACCCACAAGAAGGGTTTGTGGGTGGCCCTACTAACAGCCCCAAGTTTATTTCACTTCTGAGAGAAGTAAGAATTAGTGGATAAGGGTTTGGGTACAGGGTAAGGACCCTGGGGAAAGTGGAATTCGAAAGAAATGAAGGGGAATGGTATTGATTGGTTATGGATTATTGTAAGTCCTTTATGTGTTTCCTGAATTATTTATGGATTTTTGTAAATCCTTTGAAATCGTTTTGCATTTTCTATGAGGTAAAGTAAAAGCTGTCCTGTATACCATATATATATTGTTACCTTGAATACTTGCATAGAATCTGGGAATCCTTTTGTGAATACCTAGATTAGAGCTATGTTCAGAGATTTGCCCAGAGAAAACTTCAGACAAGGACATAATGAACCAAAGAATATTAATCTTTGGATTTATTTCCAAGATTGAACCTGGTCTGTATAAGCCAGAGCAGGGGTCAGCATGCCATGGGTTATATGTAAAGTGAAGGTTTTGGATGAGATGATTTCTAAGAACATTCCCTACCAACTCCTGATCCTATGAGCCAATAAAGTAACAAAAGTTTGGACACACTGATCTAAACCAATTCCAAATTAGATATTTTGAACAAATGTTCATTGAAACGAGCTGAACTAGAAATTCCCTCCAGCAGCAACACCCGTACACTTCCAAGAAGAACTCCAGGATGTCACTTCAACAGAGCAAGGCACAGCCATCCTGCACTGTAAAATTTCTACGCCTGGCACCCCTGTGGAATGGAGGAAAGGAGGGCAGGTCCTGAAGGCCAGTGCCAAGTATGAGATCCGCCAGGTGGGTACCCAGGCTGAGCTCATCATCCACACCTTGGAGGCCGAAGACGTTGGCACCTACACCTGCGTCGTGGGAGACAAGCAGAGCACGGCCACTGTCTCCGTACAAGGTTAGGCTGCGGTGGTGAGGGGTGGGGGTTGGGAAGGGAAGGAGGGCAGTGTCATAAGTTCATTGTTCTTGGATGGTTGTGATATCTGAGGGCACAATGTCCTGTCGTGGCCTAGGCAGATAGCATGGTTCTGTTGACATTATTTAAGTATATAACAAGTGCCCTATTTGGGCTGGACCAATGGTCTACCTGAGATTTCGCTTCTATTCAAGATACTAAGGAACATTTTGTGGGAGAATGTGGTTGCCTTCCAAGTTGGCAACCTTCAAAGATACATCATGAACCTTAGCAGAAAGAGTCTCTGAGTCCGTTGTATCTAGGTTTGGTGGGTAGAGGGTACATATGAGACTAGCAAATAGCTGAAGGAAAAGCAGTGGATTTAATTGTTTAGAGACTTTCTGTACATTATAGACAATGTTCTTTATCAAGGACTTTAAAAAAAAAGCTGTTGGCATGGAGTAGTATATCTTCATAAGGAGTTCAATTCAGTATGACATATGTTTTCTAAGAGCCCACTGGGGATTTAAAAAAATGAAAATTAACACAGCCTCTGACTTCAAGGAGTTTACAGTCTACCAGGGAACAGGGGTGGTAAGAATAATATGAAAAAAATAGTATGATACAGGGAATGATGTGATGAGCCAAAGGTAAGAGCCATCCAAAGTATTCCACAAAAATCTAAGGAAGAAGAGGTCAGTGCCCCCTGGGAGCAGGTCAGAGAAGACTTCATAAAGAGATAGAGCCTGAGCTAGGGCTTTAAGCAAGAGAAAAATTTCAGCAACTAGAGATGGTTTTGTAAGGAGTACATCGCAGATGGTAGTTAAAAAACCACTCTCTTCCAAACAATGTGATAAGGTAAGTGGTGTATGTATTTTTATCCCCATTTTATAGATGAGAAAAGTAAGGCTTAGAGAAGAGAAATGATTTTTCTAGGGCCATTTTCCTAGTAAATGTCAGAGTCAGGACTCAAATATAGATTGTCTGATGTCAAGCCTCTTTCCACTATACCATGAGTTATCCATCTAGAGCACGGATTCTTCGTCTGGGGTCCACAGGTCCCAAAGCTTCCTGAATTGTTTATGGATGGTGGTAAATCCTTTCACATTATTTTGCATTTATTGTGGGGTAGAGGAAGGGCAGTTCTGAATCCAATTATACAGTTACCCTAAGAGATCTATGAATAGTCAAGTCAAGGCAACATGGATTCATTAAGTGATTCCAATATGCCAGACACTATGCTAAGTGCCTGGTATACACACAAGCAGAAAAGAAGATCACTCCTGCCCTCAAGGAACTTCCATGCTAACTCAGGAAGATAACACATGAAGGAGAGTTGAAACACGGAATCAGTTTCAAAGCATCTAAGAACTTTAAAAATTATTTTGATAATTGTAATTCATTATATCTAGCTTCCTTTGTAATCCTATATATTTCATTTTATGCATTTTAAAAAATTTTCTGAGAATCGGTCCATAGGCTTTATCAGATTGCCAGAAGAGTCCAGCTCCAGAGACTGGTCTTAATATCTTTTTTAAAGTTGAGGAAAGGGCACACATGTTCAAACCACTGCTTCCACACGTAACTAAACTCTTCTGGGTAACGAAATGGCACCCCACAGAGGATGGACTGCAGCCTCAAGAGGTTCAGTAAGCAGGCAGACTCAGCTCAACAGAACTAACACTCTGTTCAATCATTCAAAAAGCATTTATTGAGCATCTGCTGTGCGTCAGGCACGATGCTATGTGCTGAGCTACACTGGATGAAACAAAAGGCTGCCCCTGTCTCCACATTTTGACCAGAGAATAATGACAATAATCTGAGCTAATGTTTCTAAGACCATTGGTGGTTGACTTATATTCTACTGGCTACCATTTTTCTCTGTTGGCATACATAGTAAATACTTGGCCACATAAATAGTTTTTATGCCAATATCGATGAAACCCTTTGTCTCTTCAAACCCTTCAATGCCCTTTACGGGCATTATCTCTCTCTCTCTCTCTCTTTTTTAATTTTGGAGGCAATGGGGGTTAAGTGACTTGCCCAGGGTCACACAGCTAGCTAGTAAGCATCTGAGGTCGGATTTGAACTCAGGTCCTCTTGACTCCAGGGCCGGTGCTCTATCCACTGCGCCACTAGCTGCCCCCGGCATCATCTCATTTGATCCTCACTCCCCAATCCTGTGAAAGAGGTAGTTCAGGAGTTATTATCCCCATTTCAGAGATGAGAAAAATGAGGACCCAAGAGGGGAAGTAACCTCTCCAAAGTCACACAACAAAATGGAGAGCCAGGATGTAATCATACAACTCTTGAGTCTTTTCATTCTACCAGACGGGGGAAACAAAGAAGGGTCAAAAGGGATACGTGAGCCCTTTTCCAATAGAAGACGAGAAAAAGACTTGTTTGGGATTGATCCGGATGGCGAAACGTCAGTCAGTGATTGGAAGTCACAGGGAGGTAGATTTGGGTGCGCTAGGAGGAAGCACTTCCAGATAATTAGAGCTGCACCCTAATGGGAGCAGCCCTCGGCATAACAACAATTCACGCGTTTGTAATGCTTTGAGGTTGAGGAAACGCTTTCTTCATCTTAAACCTTTGAAGCAGGAAGACCCTGGAAGTATTCACATCCCCCCTTTATAGATCATAACAACAACAATAGCAGTTAACATTTATATAGCACATGCTACGTGCCGGGCACTGCGCTAAACACTTCAAAGAACAGGGATGGAGTTACCTGCCTCCAACCACACCGTTAATAGTTGAGGCTGGATTTGAACCCAAACCCCCTAACCTTGGGTCAGTGCCCTTTCCGTGACACTGCACTGATGTTGAAGGCCTCCTTGTACTGGGGTGGGGAGGAGGCAGGGCAGCCAGATCGCCTGTAAGGTCCTTTCCAGCTTGGAGAGTCCGAGAATTTGACGTGTCGATTTTTTTGGCTTGTCTGCTGAAGCCTTGTAACCCCAGGGTACTATCCCCCACCCACCTGCAATCAGCAGCATGTGTGGTGTGCATGTGTGTGTGTGTGTGTGTGTGTGTGTGGGCATGGGTGTGTGTCTCATGGCAGGCAAGGGCAGCTTAACACTGACCTTAGCAAAGTAAGTTTAGTCACAAAGTGGATGCCCAAACGATTCTTTCTACAGTGAGTATTCAAGACAAATGTGAGTGCTTTGGGAATATCCCCTGTTTGGGGTAATCCAGTAGGTATTTGTTGAATAAATGAATGAATGAATGTATCCATGAATCACTTCAATGAGCATCGATTAAGGGCCTTCAAGACCCTGCAAACACAAAGACAAAAATAAAGTAAGTCTTGCCTTTAGGGATCCAGCAGAGCCCTGAAAAAACGTGTATTCTCCCGACTACGATTACTCTCTGCTAACACGGATAATAAATATTTGACCGCATATGTAGTTTTGTGCAAATATTGGTGAAATCCTTTGATTCTTCAAACCCTTCAGTGCCCCTGAGTAAAGCCCATGAAAAGATACTGATAGATACTTATAGTCTTGTTATCCCTTTGTCCATCCATCCATCCATCCATCCATTAATTCATTCATTCCACCCACATTTATTGAGTCCTCCTATGTGAAAGGCGATGTGCCAGGCACCAGGCCCACGCTCCGCTTTGTTCTCACTCTGTCACACAGAAGAGGAATTTCGGCTAGTGCGCGGTTTACAGAATGTCGACGTCTTTGTGGGCGAGGCAGCCTCCTTCTCCTGTGAGCTGTCTGCCAGGGGCATCGGCGGGGCCCGCTGGTGGCTGGATGGGACCCGGCTCCAGGACGGTCCCCTCAGTTCAATCTCAGTGCACGGCGGGACGGTCCACACCCTGACGCTCAGGGACCTGGGGCCCCAGGACTCAGGGACCATCACCTTCCGGGCAGGGTCCCTCGTGTCCTCAGCTAAATTATTAATCAAAGGTATTTGGGCTTTGGAGGGGGATCCCCCCACTCCTGCCTACATCCCTTGAGTGGCCTTTGCGCTGGTGCTACTGCGTCAGGTTATTGTAAGAACTTCCTCGCCCATCAACCATCTGCATAAACCTCTTTCGGGTTGTGTTCTCTAGCTTAGGAAGCCCTGGATGGAACCTTAGAAACTTAATGATAAATTGAATGAAACTGAATGATAAAAATAATGATATCTAGCATGTGTATAGCACTCTAAAGTTCACAAAGCACTTTATGTTTAATGTTTCATTCTATCCTCCTCACAACCCTGGAAGAGAGATGCTCTTACTATCCCCATTTTACAAATGAAGAAACTTAGACTGAGAGAAGTGAGATCAGAGACCTAGCAAGCGTCTAAGGCAGGATTTGAATTCAGTTCTTCCTGTCTCCGAGTCCAACACTGTGCCGCCTTGTTGCTTTCTTTCTCATTATTTGCTCTCTTCCCCGTTTTCCCAGTTGCCCTGAAGCAGAGGAGGAAGGTACATTGCTTTGGTTCAGTGGGAAAAAAGTCCTGGGTTTGGAGTCAGAAGGTCTGGGTTCAAAATCTCAACTCCGCCACATAAGCATCTATGTGACTTTGGGCATGTCCCTTAAACCCTCCCAGCCCCAGTTTCTTCACCTAGAAAATGAGAGAGTTGGACTGAGTGTTTTTTAAGGTCCCTTCGCACTCGAAGTCTATGTGTGTACCTTACCCAGTGAGGGAGGGCAAAGATGGGGTGAGAGGAAGGCGGTGTCACCCTTAAGCTAAAGGTCCAAGCTCTCCTAACTAAAAAGGTTCAGTGATGTTGCCCCATCTCCTCTCCTCCCAAACCAGGATCTTTCCTATTCCTTCCACATGTCCCAACCTGAATTCCCATCAGGTGTTACAGTCTGAGTGGTCAGGATAATTACGCCTAATTAGCTTCCAGATCTTTCGAGCACCAGTAACGGCTCAGGGAGCCCTTTGCCTGGGTCTCTCAGAGCAGGCTTCAGGGAAGAGCTATGTATGGCCTCTTCTACAAATGGCAATGCTTCCCTAATGGGTAGGAGCCCGAGTTAGATGCTGACTTAGCTGTCTTTGACTTGTCCTGGTGTTGCCGAAACAGAAGGCAGATTATGCATGCAACATGCCCTCAAGAAGGTTTAGTTCTAATTAGAGATAGACATACAGTCAGGATGCATATGGATAGCCAGAGTTCCTTTATTTGTTCATTCAATAGCTTTTCATTAAGTACCTGTTATATACAGAATACAGTAGTTATCGGTGGGAGGTACACAAGGATAAGTGAGGTGTGATCTCTGCCCTCATGGAGTCTATGATCTAGCAAGGAGGAGTACAACACATATACAAATATGCTACACTGTACAGTATTGGTGATTTCCTTTTCTACTTTGAAGTTTACAAAGGATTTCCTCACAATGCTCTTATATTGTTGGTAGGGCATGTTATATTTTATAATATTTTATAAATGAGGAAACAGAGGTAAATGACTGGTCCAAGGTCACATCCTTAGTAAGTGGCAGAACTCACACTGATGCCCATATTTTCTGACTGTAAATCCAATGACCCATACATACAAAAACCAAGGTCTGTGGTTTTACTGGTATGGATACTCCTTTCTCTGGCAGAAATTGCAACCCACCCCTACCCAGCTTTAGTAGTTCATCTTAATTATTTGCAGTGGCAAAAACAAAAACAAAATACACAAACGTATACACACACACACACACACACACACAATCCATTCTCTGGTGGCCATCCTTGTGGTGATAAATCTTTCTCAGTTTTGATATTTTGATATGATGGTCTTTAGACAATATATCCCCAGTCAAAACCTACATCAAACAGAAAAAAAGCTCCTGAGGCACACGCGCACTCACACACACACACACACACACACACAAACACGGCGCGCACGCACTCTCACACACGAATAATCCATCCTCAAGTGGCCAGAGGACGTCAGGCCCGTACCCAAAGCCTTTCCAACTTGATAGGGTCAGCCAGGGTTTGTGCTGCGCCTGCCTCACCCTTGAGAAGCCAGAGTCACCTCTACACCTTAGTGAGAAATTGGAGATATTAGCCAAGGTGCAATAACTTCATAATAAGTATAATGTGACCCATCCTATGATAAGGGCATCAGAAGAATGAAAGGTGGTTTGGCTTAAACATGGTGTAATATTGGTGCTGTACTCTAGAGGGCACTGCAGAGCTGCTGTCTCAGGCTGCCTGTTGTCTGTTCTGTCTTGGGTCAGTTTGTTCTTTGGTCAGTTTCATCAATGACTGGCCCTTCCCCTCCCCTGTGAATCCATCACCCCAGTTTGCTACACCGACTCTTAGGAAGACTCTTCCTCACTTACGAACTTGGCCTTCCCAGGAATCATACAGACAACACCCAACTCTTGGGACAAAAACAGAATTCTGAAAGAGACAAGGTTCCACAAGGTTAATCCTGATACATGATATAGACAGGCTGCAGTCTCCCAATGCTGAAGACACGAAGGTGCCTGGGAAACATAGTCCTGTGTGAGTTCTCTTTAGAGGAGCCCAGCGATTTTCCTGAATACAAATGGCCCTGTGAGATTGGGACAAGGGGCCAGAACAGCTGGATCCCCAACTGCTACTGCCTTTTATCATAGAATCCTGGGATCGTGGGAGTCTCCACTTTAAAGCTGGAATGAATTGTAGCAGACATCTAATCCCAGAATATCAGCGTTGGAAGGGACCTCAGAGCGCACGTAGTCCCTCATGTGTGAGCAAGGTCCCCGGGAAGAGATCATCTAACTTTTAAATTAGTAGCAGGGGTTATGGCTTTCAACCCTAAATACTCTGGCTCCAATTGCAGTATTATTTTCATTATATCACACAACCTATGAAGTGTAAGCTTTGATTCTTCCAGTTTCTACATATTTAGGCAAGGACAGCTTACCTGTAACTTTCCTTTTAAAAAAAAATATCCGGAATTGAACATGTTTGACCAGACAGAGTAGAGCAAAGCAGAGCAAAACT
>NW_020954598.1:27268765-27317209 GCF_900497805.2 Vombatus ursinus | reverse complement strand
TTTTTTTTTTTTTTTTTTGCTTTTTGGTGAGGCAATTGGGGTTAAATGACTTGCCCAGGGTGACACAGCTAGTAAGTATCAAGTGTCTGAGGCCAATTTGAACTCAGGTCTTCCTGACTCCAAGACTGGAGTTCTATCCACTGTGCCACCTGGCTGCCCCTACTCTGCTTTTCTTAATGTCATCTGAAAAAAGCATTAGCTTTTTGGGGTCTCATGTTGTACTAGATTCAAACTGAGCTTATGGTTCATTAAAACCCCCAGATCTTTTTCATAGGAATTGTTTTCTCACCACAAGTTGATTTTTTTAAAGTCCCAAGTCTAAGTTTTTGCATTTTTACCTATTCAGTTTTATTTTATTCAATGTGACCTATCATTCTAGTCTGACAAGGATATTTTGGGGGTTCTTATTCTGTTAGTCACCATGCTTGCTACCTTTCCCACCTTCGTGTCTGCTACAAATTTATTTTTCTTCTGAAAAATTGACAAGCATGCTGTCTAATGTGACTGGTAAAAATGTTGAATACTATAAGACCAAAAACAGATCCCTTGGCCATTTCCCTAGGGATCTCCTTCCAGGTTGACATGAAATCATTAATTCCTCTTCTTTGGGTCCAACCATTCAACCAAGTCTAAATCTATGTAACTACATGAGCATCTAGCCCACATTTCTCCACCTTGTCCACAAATGCAGTATGAGGGACTGTGTCAGATGTTTTATTGGCATATAGGTATGCTGAGTCTTTGTTTTCCTCTGTTCTACCAGTCTAATAACCTTGACATAGAAGAGAATGAACTTAGTAGTGCATGACCCATCCTCAGTGAAGCCACTCAGGTTTTTCATTATCACTGCTTCCTTTTCTAAGTGCTCATGTATCGTCCCTTTAATAATGTTTTCTAGACTTTAATCAGGAATTGAAATCAAGCTCAGTGGGCTATAGTTAGCAGATTCCACTCTGTTCCCTTTTGGGGGGGGACATTTATTCTTCTGTACCCCTGTGACACTTCCCTTGTTTACACTCTTTCAAATGTCTTAGCTTGGCTTAGCAGGAACATGTGTCAATTCATTAAATGCCCCAGGATGTGAATAATTTAAATCTATCTATAAGCAGCTAAATACTATCTGTCTTAGGTTTCTATTCCCACTTAGCAATGTTTGTTCTACTCAGATGGAACAGAGGGTGGTAAAACATTTCATTGTGTGGCACTGATTATAAATCCTTAGGGATTCTGAGACAAGGGAGATCACTGTGATCTGGGATGATCAGAGAAGGCTTCCTGGTGAAAGCAGGACTTGAGCTGAGCATTAAAGAATTGGTAGGATTTAGATAAATGGGAAAACAGGGAGAGTGGGAGTAAATACAAGAACATATAATACACACATGCCATAGAGTTAGAGACTGGACCTTGGATTGCATTTGTATAAGGAACTCCCAGGTGAGGAAACTCCTGCCAATGTGGGTTGGCACCGTTTCTATGACATATAGTTTTAGAGAGTTGCCTAGAGTATTGAGAAGTTAAATGACTTGTCCAGGGTCACACAGTCCTGCCTTTTGAGGCCAACTGCCTCACCAACCATATTGGTCTGAAAATAAGCCACGTTTCCCCCCCTAAATCTGGCTTGAATAAAACCTGAATATAGTCTGTAATCAGTGTTGTTTTTTGATAAATGTAGATTTTTTCTTTTCAAATAATAGTAATAACTCATGTTGTCATCGATAGCACTTGACTTATTAAAATGCACTCCTTACAACTAATCTAAAAGAGAGACAAAACAAACATTATTGTCTCTATTTCCTAGAAAAAAGGAAGGAGGGCTTGGCTTGCCAAGGTAACACAGCTTTTAAGTAGAACAACTAGGACTCAAACTTAGGTCTTCTCACTCTAAACCCGATGCTCAAGTTATGATCTGTGTTCAGAGATTGAGTAGATTCAGACCAATAAAATATAAGAACACACATACACAAAGCTAATTCGTTGGCGGAGGACTTTCCATATGCCCTTCTGTACAGAAGTTTGAAAATGGCTCACAGAGGGGCAGCTAGGTGGCACAGTGGATAGAGCTCCGGCCTTGGAGTCAGGAGGACCTGAGTTCAAATGTGGCCTCAGACATTTGACACTTGCTAGCTGTGTGGCCCTGGGCAAGTCACTTAACTCTGATTGCCTCACAAAAAGAAAAAAAGAAAATGGCCCACAGTAAGGCCAGACATGCTGGCTCTTGGCTGAATGGGCAGAAAACACCCTATAAGGTTGGTTGGCATTAATAGGAGGCCTGCCAGGCATTTGCTTAAAGAATACCCAGGGCTTGAGGTGGTTTACCCCTAAGCCTTAGAGCCCAAGAGATTCCTTGTCTGTATAACTCAAGCTAGGTATACTGCCCACACCTTAGAAGCAGATGACCATGGTGCAGTGTTAGCTTTGGGATGTCCCAAGTGAAGTGGTCAGGCTCTGTCTGGGTGGGTGGTGCTAACTGTCAGATGGGGAATGAATTCAGCCCTCTACCCAGATGGCAAGTCCTCATCCTCCAACAGCTCCTTTGGATAGGAGCATATCATTCCATTCTTCATTTCAGTTCAATTTGAGACACATTTAAGTGTCTACTAGTTACAAAGTTCTGTGCTGGTCGGTGGAGGAGATACAAGGTTAGAGAAATCACAGTCCCTGCTGTCATTCTCAGTCTAGTAAGCCCCGTGCATATGCCTGTGCCCTGGACTGCAGAGAGGGGACCCAGAATTTGTTTTCAGATGTCTTTAGGTTGGAAGAGTTTGTCTGGTCTTACATATGTGGTGGCCCAACCCTTTTAATCATGGCATCCCAGAATCTAGGCTCCCTTGGTTCAGAGAGCGCAGTACCTTCTCTCAGAAAATACCCTGTGTCATGCCCTGTGCCATGGCCCAGAGTTCCAGGGAAATCCCACGCAAAGGAGAGAAAGACAGCTGGAAAATGCATTTCATTTTCCTGAAGCCTGGGGACTGATTTCTATCGGTCCTCTCCTGAGGTCTTTCAGGCTTGGGACACATGGGTTGATGTTTGGCCAGCCCAGGTGATCCATCTGATTCATCCAGCTCTGCTGAGAAAGCATGGGACTGTCAGATGCTTTCATCTGGGGACCCCAAAGAGCATCCCTCCAGGATCCTTCCCTTGGCCTCCATCCCCTTGCAGTTAGCTGAGGAGCTTGTATGGTGTTTCATCTTGTCGGCAGCAGTGATGGATGCAGGGAAGTGGGAAACAAACAAGCTCTGTATTCCTGCAGGGAGTAATTAAGCATAGGACTAGAGCCGCAGTAAACCTTTGGCATAATGTAGTAGCTGAAGTTACCCTGCGGCTGCAGAGTTCAGGACAGTGCAGGTGAAACAATGATAATTGGAGCAGACCACGGGTACAAGGGAGATGCTGTGATCCATCACAGTAGTCCTGAGGGCCTGGATTCCTTTCCTTCTGTCATTTCTCTGTTTGCTATCTCTTGGCCAGAGGTGGGGAACCTGCGGCCTCGAGGCCACACGTGGCCCTCTGGGTCCTCAAGTGCAGCCCTTTGACTGAATCCAAACTTCACAGAACAAGTCCCCTTAATAAAAGGAAAACTTGGACTCAGTCAAAAGGCTGCACCCAAGGACCTAGAAGGCCACATGTGGCCTCAAGGATGCAGGTTCCCCCCCACATGCCCTAGACAGACTGTATGTAGTTCCGTCTCAAATAGATCTAGAATTTCAGTTTTCTTCTGAGAGTCCTTGATAGAATTGGTCACTCTAAGATCACAGCAAAGGTGAAGAAGAATGTGTGTTGGTGTAAGAAGAAAAGTAAGACAACTGTAAAATAGCAGAGGTTACTGGGGAAGGCATCTTTCAAAACATCCCATGTTCTTTTTGGCAATTGGGGTTAAGTGACTTGCCCAGGGTCACACAGCTAGTAAGTGTCAAGTGTTTGGTCTGAGGCCAGATTTGAACTCGCGTCCTCCTGACTTCAGGGCCAGTGCTCTATCCCCTGCGCCACCTAGCTGCCCCAGACATGCCATGTTCTTAATGATACCCCTAAGATATGTAAGATTTTATAAGACCCTTGTGCCCAGTGCCCTGCAAGAGGGAATATATTTGAGTTGACTTTTCCTGGAGAGCTGGGAAGAGACTTGTGTAGGAGAACTGGTCAATTACATACCCCATATCTGGAGATCTCGTGGGCCCCTCCCCTAGTCCAGAAGGCTATTTGGCACCTCCTCACATCCTTAGTAACTCTGACCACATGCACGCTTAGAGCTTGCAGCTGGCTCACCCTGCTACTAAACTCACTAACCATGGCTAGGCACAGGGCTCCCCATCATTTACAGTTGTCTCTATGGAGGGGGGGAGGGAGGTGGCTTCCCCACCCCACTAATGCATGTCCTCCTGACATATTGGCCGACAGATCCCACCGTTGAAGTGGTCAGTGCCATGAAGGACCTGACCGTCGAGGAGAGCAGCATGGCCGAATTCATATGCCAGTATTCCCGGCCTGTACAGGCCACGTGGAAGATCAATGAGCAGGAGGTCTGTGTGGACGGGAAGCGCATCATTATTGAGCAGGATTGGAATGTAGCCAAGCTAACCATTAAACCTGCCCTCCCGCGTGACAGCGGCCTCTATTCTTGTGAAGCCGGGGGCACCCGCGTGGTGGCTCTGCTTGACGTCCAAGGTGAGGCATGCCTGCCTGCAGGCTGGTCAGGCAGAAAGCCCACCGCAGGGCAGGAGGGAGGAAGGAGGATAAGGCTGACCAGACCTCGGCTGGACTAAGAGCCAGAAGACCTGAGTTCAAATCCCCTTGGCTCTGCTGCCTTCTAGTTATGTGACCTGGGGCAAGCTATTTAACATCTATAAGCCTCAGTTTTGAAATGAAGGGGTTAGACCAGATGACTTTTTTTTTAGCTCTGAAATCTTATACTCTCATAACTTTAGTTTGTAGTTTAGTTTGTAGCTAAGTTTAGTTTGTAGCACCTGCTGTTTTAACTATATGGTGATGGTGAAACGGGAGAGCAGATAACTCCTCGGACCGAAAGCTTCTACAGGCAGAGAACTCTGGAGTAGATGCTAGGGAGAAATAGAAAAGGGCAAGAGACACAATTGCTGTTGTCAGAGGGCCCCCAGAGTATGATCCTTACTCTTGGGGTACCCAAGTCTGATGGTAGAGATACGCAATCCCCCCAGTCTGAGTATGGACATGTGGTTGTCTGTTAATTCAACAGACATTTGTTAAGCTCCTACTGTATGCCTCAGATGTGTGCTAGGCCCTGGGAATATAAAGATATAAGCAAAATAATCCCTGCCCTACAGGAGTTCCCATTTTACTGGGGTGGGGGTGGGGAATTCTGCATATATGCAGATAAATAAATACAAAATCTTCAAAGTAAATATGAAGCAAATTTGTGGGGAAACAAGTGGGGGGAATCTGGAAAAGACTCATAAGAGGGAGTGTTTGAATAGAGCCTTGACAGAAGCTAGGGATGGTCAGAGCTGAAGACAAGGGAGGGATGGGAGAGGAGTGCATTCCAGAACTGGGAAATGGAATGTCACAGATGGAGAACAGTCAAGGCCAATTTGACTGAAACATGGAATATGTAAAGAGGAGAAATGGTCGGTAAGCCTAGAAAGAGAGGCTGCAGCCAGATTATAAAGGGCTTTACATACCAAATAGGAGTTTATTAGACCCTAGAAAGTCAATGGAGTTTTTTCAAACAGGGGAATGGCATGGTCAGACTTGGAATATCAATCTGGTGTCTGTGGGGAGGATGGAGGGGACCCATTAGGAGGCCACTGCCATAGTGGTTCAGGCAAAATGCGACAAGAGCCTGAAATTGGATGGTGGCCCGGTGAGTGGAGACAAATGGGAGAGATGTTGAGGAGGTGGAATTGACAAGACGTGGCCAACTGAAGGGTAAGGAAGGGAGAGTGGAGTCTGAGGATGCAAATCTAAGCGAATGAAAGAATAGTGATACTCTCACAGAAGTATTGACTTGGATGCTGCCAACCTGAAGAGCCCTCCCTCCTTGCATTAATTTTAAACGAATCTGATAGAGGTGGTCCAGCTTCCCAGCCGTGCAGGGCTAAGCTCAAACGGTGCAATAAAGTTTTCTCACGATTCCCATAATTGAATAAGTTTTTCTCACAAAACAGAAATTGGACTAGACATATAATTGAATAGAAAGGGAACTGAGCTAGATCCAGAATTTAGTCACAAGATGGAGTCAATGTGGTTCACTCAATTCCCACAATTTCCTGAAGACCAAAGTGTTGTTGAAGTCTTAGAGTGATAAGCCTTCCTGGTGGAGGTGGCATTTCAGTTGGGCTTTCAAAAATGGGTAGTTAGAAAGGCATTCAAGGCATTGGAAACAGTAGGAGTAAATGCAGAGAAGTAGGTTAGCATAGAGCATATTCAAGGGGCAGCGAATCACTAGATTTAGCCAGAGTATAGAATATGTGGAGGCACATGGTATTAACCAAAGCTAGAAAGATAAAGTGACATTTAATTGTAAAGTTCCTTGAATGCCAGGCAAAAGAGTTTGAACTTTATTTGGTAGGCAACTGGGAACCATGGGAGGGTTTTAAGCATAGGGGTGACACTACTAACTTAATGTATATGGAAGATTAATCAATCCTTGCTAAAAACTTGTCATTGAAATAGCTTTAATTAATAGCCCACCACATTCTGTTCTTTGAAGCCATTATAGATGGGTGAAGAGGGGAGGAAGGGCATTTCTAGCAACCAAAAGACTTTAGGAAGTGAACATCAAAACAGGAGTTAGGAACCCAGGGGTAGAGCCAACCAAGGCAGTAAGATCTTCAGGCCACAGCAGAAGTTGTTTGGAGATTCAATTAAATAAACATTTATTAAGTAACTTGAATGTCCTAGGAGCTAGAGGAGATACAAAGTTTAGATAAGACCCAATTTTTACCTTCATGGAACTCAGTCTAGTAGGAGGATGTGACATGATCTCCAATACATTTTATATACAATGGTACATGATCAATGTATCAGAAAGGATCAGACAGAGTGCTATGTGAGATCCAGGGTGGATCTGCTGGAATCAAAGAAGGTTTCCTGGAAGAGGTGGTATCTGAGCATGAATCCAACAAAAAGGGGAAGGGGGAGAGCATGCTGGATGTAAGACACAGGTGCCGCAAAGAGTGGGAAGTTAGCAGTAGCTGGTGAGTATCCAAACTGGCTAGCCAGTAGAGGACATGGAGGAGTGTTACATGAAATGAAGCTGCAAAGGGAGAGTAGCACTAGATTGTGAAGGAATTTCAATGCCAGGCTAAGAAGTGTGAATCTGGCTCAGTCAGCAATAGGGAGCCATTGAAAAGTTTTGAGCAGAGAGAGGACATAACTAGATCCATAAATAAGGAAGGTAAGCCAGACAGGAGTAGGGACCACCTAGGAAATTCTGTCTGGTAAGAAATTAGAGATAAGGGATAAAGGCAAGTTCTCTCTGTATGGATGCTAGAACAGCGTGATGGGAGATATTGGCATTTTGAAACAAAATGGATCTGCCTTTTATCAATTCACACTCATATTACCTTGGTGGTTTCCTAATGGACCCTACCAGCCCTCCCAGGCTTTACCTCATCCTTCTCACACTACTCCTTCTTAAGGCACATCTCTGACCATCTCACTCCCTTCCTCATGGCTTCTTGTCACTTCCAGGGTCAAACCCAGACTCCTCACTGTGATATCCAAGGCAGACCACCTAATCTGCCCTTCAGCCCCAACTCCTGCCCTGCAAAGACGCTTTGGCCCAACGGACTGTTTAATCCAACACAGATATTCCCAGACTATAAAGCCTCAGACCTAGCTATGTGACCACAGGTCATATAGCTTAACCTCTCTCTGCCTCAATTTCCTCAACTGTAAAATGGAGGTCTTAATATCACCTATCTGCCAGGGTTGTTGTGAGGATCAAATGAGATAATATTCATAAAAGCGCTTAACACAATGCCTGGCACATGCTGTTGTTGTTCCATCATTTTTCAATTGTGTCTGACTCTTCATGACCCTATTTAGGGTCTTCTTGGCAAAGATACTAGAGTGGTTTGCCAGTTCCTTCTCTAGCTCATTTTACAGATGAGAAAACTGAAGCAAACAGAGTTAAGGGACTTGCCCAAGGTCACACAGCTAGTAAGGATCTGAGGCCAGATTTGAACTCGGATCTTCCTGACTCCAGGCCTGCCACTCTATCCCCTGTACCACTTAGCCACCCTGCCTGGCACATAGTAGGTGCTATATAAATGCTAGTGATCGTGGTGATGATGATGACGATGATGATGATGATGATGATGATGATGATGATGCCTGTGCACTGTGTCTAAGGCACTTTGCTGAGTAGTAGGCTAGATACAAAGCTAAAAACTGACACAGACTCCATGAGGTGACAGGGGATTTAGGGCCTTACATCTCACATCAATCCTGCTTCCATAGCTTTGTTCCTCAAGCAGCAGAGTGGAAATGGCCCTGGACTTCTATTCCAGTTCCGCCATGAATAAAAATCAAAGAATTCCAGCATGGGAAGGGGCCTCAGTGAACCTTCTAATTCATACTTGAACAAGAATCCCCCTTACAATCTACTTGGCAAACAGTTTACTGGCCTTGGCTTGAAGGTCTCCAATGAGGGGGACCACTACCCACCAAAGCAGCCCATTCAACTGCAGGATAGCTCTGTTAGGAAGATTTTCCTTCCATGAGACCTCAGTTTACCTCACGTCTCTACCCCCCTTTAAGAGTTACCAAGCACTTTGTTCCCAACAGCTCTGTGAAATTGGTGTGGTAGCATGGCAGAGTCATAAGGCTGCTAGGCTTGGAGCCCAAAGACTCAACTTCACCTCCCAGCTCTGCATCTCTCTGAGAGACACTATGGTGTAATGTAAAGAAATACCACTTATTTTGGGGTCAGAGGATCTGGGTTTGAGTCCTGACTGCTGTTTTCTTTGTGACCTTGGATAAGTCCCTTAAATCTCTCGACAACTAATTCAATTCAACAAATATTTATTAAATGGCTACAGCATGCAAAGAAGGCACTGTGCTGGGCAACAGAGACACAAAGACAAAAGCCAAACAATCCCTGCCTTCAAGTGGATGATATTCTAGCCTGTCTCCTCGTTCAGGGAGATTAATCTTTCCAAAACACAGTCACTCCTCAGACTAGATGATGTCTAATATTCCTTGTAGCTATAATCTTAGGCTTCTCCTCTCCGGTCCTCAGTTTTCTGCTCTGTAAAATTCTATCTAGTTTGAATAAGATGGCATTTCTAAATTCTCTTGCAGCTCTATAATTCTCATGTGAACATCATTATCCCAATTTTAAGATGTTTCAAAGCTGAGACTCAGCATTTAAGTAATTTGCTCTGGATCACACAGTAGGTGACCCAAACCCAGGACTCCTGACTCCAGGTCTAGTGCCCTTTCTACCATACATACCACACTTAACTACCTTTTCTTGTATTCCTCTGAGGGGCTGGGCAAAAAGCAAGCATTCAGTGAATGCCTACTGTGCTGATTTTTACCAAAGTTGGTGGAAGGGTTACACATAACCCTTCCTATTTCACAAGTGCCTTATGTTTTGGAGCCCTGTGGTATAGATTAGTTAACTTAGAGCCTTAAAATATGGAAGGCATAGCCTGGAATAGTGGAAAGAATCTTGGAGATCACTGCTTGCTCTGTAACATCGGGCACATGACTTATCTCTCAACAATAAATTCGATTCAGTAAATATTTATTAAATGCTTACTTCCTACAAGTGAGAGACTGAGGCTACAAAATAAAAAAGCAAATTCTTTTGCCTTCAGGGGGTCTATGTTATAAATTCAGTCTCCTCAGTCAGTGGATCAACAAGCATTTATTAAGTGCTTTAGTTGAGTTGTAGGGGGTGGGGATACAAAGATGAATATGAATCAGTCCCTGACCTTGAGAAGCTTACATTCTTTTGGGAGAAACAACATATCATCCATAAAATGGGGACAATGCCTTCATTGTCCTACCTCACAAGGTTGTTGTTAGGAAGGGGCTTTGTCAATCTTAAATCACTGCGGAAGTGGGAGTTATCATTACTGTTAAATTGGGATGTGTGATGCCGCTAGTGAGCCAGGTAGGAACTCAGCATTTGGCCAATTGTGTCTCTTTCACCTCAGCCAAGAACACCATTGTCCGGGGGCTGGAGAACGTGGAGGCAGTGGAAGGAGGAGAGGCCTTGTTTGAGTGCCATCTGGCCAAGCCAGAGGTTGCCAATCACAGCTGGCTGATGGATGATGTGCCAGTGAGAACCTCAGAAAACATCGAGATGGTCTACTTTGAGAATGGCCGAAGGCACCTGCTACTGCTAAAGAATTTGACTCCCCAGGACAGCTGCCAAGTGACCTTCCTGGCCAATGATATGGTCACATCTGCTTTTCTGACTGTCAAAGGTATGGATGACCGTAGGGGGTTGGAGGTGTGTTTCAGTTATGATGGTTGGTGAGGGGAAGCGAAGAAGATAGGGGAGGATGACTGAGCCTGTAGATTGATTTAGAGGTGGAAGTGGGGGGGGGGCTATAGAATGAATTATTCTACTAGAGATGGAGTGACAGAGATATACCCAATCCAGGTGTGTGTAGGTGGGGGGGGGAGAGAAAGGGAGAGAGATTTTCAAATTTCTATTTCAAATAGTCAGGACAGTCAGATTCGAAGTAACATCCTGGTTCCATTTCCCAGAATGGATCAGGGATCCTAATGCCATGGAAAAGTCATGAGTGATTTCATCTGGATCACAATATATATGATCTTGGCTCTTAGGAGAAGTTGTAATTGGCTGATGGAAAAGATAGTTTGAGTGGTCCATGCACCAAGCCAATGCTACCAGCCCACCCAGTGGCATCTAGGGGTAAAGCTTCAGATAATAGACACACAGTTCCCAATACGGACACACCAACTGGATACACAGACACACCCAATACAAACATACCTACTTGCCTAATACCAATATTCACACACCAACAATCTGCAAACATACCCAATCCAAAAAATACTCACCAGTTAGCTTCACGGACAGATTCTATTACGATACAAACATATACAGTCTGGCTTCGTAGACACTCCCCTCCCAGTAAACATACCTCAGCTAGCCATATAGACATACCCAATCACAATACAGGCACACCAGGTCCTCAGAGTCTTTTAGTCAGTCTATATCAATAAATCTTTGTTCCGTATCCTTACCTAGCTATCGCCATACATCTGGACCTATATGGAGAGTGTCTCAGTATAAAAGAAATGGCATTCTTGTCCCTGACCAAACAGGTTGTGAGGCAACTCCCCTCTAAAAGCCACAAATTCTCAAATCTTTATTGAATTGGGCTAGGTTCTTTCCCAAGCCCAGGACTGCCTTCTGACAGTCCCTCTTCTAGGAAAAATACCCTTAAGACCCAAAATGTACATACGTGCAGAGCCCCCTTCTCTGCCCAACTATCTCACCTGAGCTCTGAAGTTCTGCATGGTTCCTTAGGGTTGAGTGTAAACCAGTTCTGCTCATGCCAGCAACATCTTAGAGCATATTTCCACCCTAGGCTGGCGTCTGGAATTCCTGGAGTCTTTGCTCGATGTGGAGGTCAAGGTTGGCGCCAAAGCCACCTTTGGCTGTGTGCTCAGTGAGGCAGTCCCTGTCAACGAGGTGACCTGGTACACGAATGGCACTGAAATTCAGCCAGATGAGGACTGGGCGATCCAAGCCGATGGCAGCCGCCATATTTTGCTCCTCAGGAGTGCCCAGCCCCACCATGCTGGGGAGGTGACCTTTGCGGCCAGAGATGCTGTTGCCTCAGCCAAGCTGTCTGTGATCAGTAAGTGGGAGAACAAAGAATCTAGGGAGAATGAAGCCATGCCATAGTAATGAACAAAACAAGACCACAGAATTTCCAAATTGGAAGGGACCTCCAAGTCATCTAATCCAACCTGTATTTGAGCAATAATCTCCTCTATGGTATCCCCAGTGGGATATGGGCATACCCCTTTACTTAAAGACTTCTAGCAGATGGAGAACTCAATAGTTACCCAGGCAGCACATTTAATTCACAGTCATAGAGGGTTAGAGCGGGAATGGGCCTCAGGGAACCTTAAGTTTAGGCCCCACTTGGATTAGGATCCCTTTCTACACCATCTTAGAGATCCACTATCATAGGACAAGTGGTCATTCAGCCTCTCTGCTTGGAGACCTGCAGGGGCAAGGTATTTATCCTTTCCTGAGGTAATATATTCCATGTCTCTGGGCCTGAGAATCTACTCTAAGCCCAGGAATCTGCTGTGAGCTAATTAAAGGTTGAGAACCCTAGAGATCACTGGTCTTTTATCATAATGAATTGAATACATGGAGGTTTTCCTAGTGAGGATTTACTAGGCCATTGGGGAGGTTGAACTGAATTACTTTCCAGGTCCCTTCCAACCAAGGGAATCCATATTTTTATAATAATAGACTATGTAACCCGAAAATCCATATGTGTGTGGACAGCAGGTATGTTCATTTATAAAAATGGCAAAGTACATGGGCTGTTGTTTATAAAAATTGGTATTTTTTATAATAATAATATAAAATCAGTTTAATCAACTTTATTCATGCCCAAGAACACAGTTATAGGCCTAGTATTATTTGCAGATCAAGTCCTATCAAGCTATAGAATCAAAGACTGTTAGAACTGAGAAGTATCACACAACGCATAGCATAGAATGTGAGAATTGGAAGAGACATTAGACTGTGAAATCTTGACCAAAAGTTCTTAACTTTTTTTGATCATGAACCTCTTAGGCAGTGTCTGGTGAAGCTTATGCATGTCTTCTCAGAATCTTGTTTTTAAATGCATAAAATTAAAAAACATAGGGTTACAAAGGAAACCAACTATATTGAAGTGCAGTTACCAAAATATTTTTTAAAACAAGTTCACGGATCTCAGGTTAAGAATCCTAGAACTAGATCAACTCCTTCATTTTATAGGTAAGGGCACTGAGGCCAAGAGAGGAAGTGACTTGTCCAAGGTCAAACTGCCAGTAAGTGACAGAGACAGATTAATGAGAATCCCAGTATTTAATGGACTAAACTGTTCTTGAGAACTGTAGGGTTTATTAACTCAAGATATATCTAATTTCTAAGTCCAAGTTTCCATAAATGAGTAGCCATCCTCGGCTTTGATTTCAGTCAGTCAGTCAATGAGCATTAATTAAGTGCCTCAAATGAGATGATATTTGTAAAGTGCTTAACACAATTCCTGGTACATAGTAGGTGCTTAATAAATGCTCATTTCCTTCCTTCTTTCTTTCTTTCCTTCCTTCCTTTCTTTTTCTTCCTTTATTCCTTCCTTCCTTTCCTGTCCCAGGCATGAAATAAAAAGAATTTTCCCAGAAACAAATACTCAATTATCAGAGCTATAGCTAACAGTTTTGGTGTTTGAAGCAAGCAGCACAAAAGTCCCCCTTCAAATCAATTTTGTAATGTATTATGTGAAAAGAATATGAGTATTTAAAACAAATTACTTTGAATGGGAGAAGAGACACTAGGGTACAAGGCTTGGAGGATAGGAGAGAGCAGGGATAGAGACCCTGGGACAATAGTCCCACATGAGAGGACCCTGGCTGAAGGGTCATTTGGGTAAAGCCTCTGGGTTGGGAGAAGGAAGTATACCAAAAGCTAGTTTCCTATTTTAAATTATTCTTGGTAATTAGATACTAAGCTCAATCATTTCTATGGTACTGAGAGGGCAAGTTCTACCAAAATATAAATGTAACAAATTTTTAAATTGCATAGTGCTTATTTAAAATTTTATGACCACTTTATTTTAGGAGCAAAGCCCCAACTGCCCAACCTTAGTTATGGTCCTGCCAAACATTACTCAGAATTTGGCCATGGAACCACACATCTTCCTACTAGTTCAGATGGCTGGCTCATTTTGTTTTTTAAAAAGGAAGGAGGGGGTAGTTTAAAAAGTCCCATTTTCTCCTAGGTCAGGCTGGCCTCATTTGCCCTGTTGGCCCTATGTCAGATACCTAAGCTTCCAACTCTTAAGAGTTTATGGCTTTAAGATTCAGTCTGTGACAGTGAGTAGAATTCAGAAGACCTCATTATGATGGATAATTAATGTTATGTGACCCTGGGAAAGTCATTGCCCTTCTCTGGGCCTCCGTTTCATTCTCTGTCTTCTAGAATCAGGTAAAATAAGTTGGTGCCTCCATACATTCTGTTTCAGAGGCAGCTGGTGGCATAGTGGACAGAGCTGTGGGCCTAGGAATCAGGAAGACCTGAGTTCAAATCTCACCTCAGACTCTTATTGGTGTCTGGGTGACCAATGTCTACCTTAGTTTCCTCAACTGTAAAATGGGGATAATAATAGCACCTACTTCACAAGATTGTTGTGAGGATCAAATGAGATAATCTTTGTAAAGCATTTAGTGCATAGTAGGCAATATATAAATACTTCTTCCATTCCCTTTTGGTTTCCCTCTCCTCACAGTCTCTCTACACATCTGTGCCCTTCCTACAGGTCCCTATCAATGCCAAATTGTACTGGAATGTTTGTAGAAATGGTGTCTCAGTCAGATTTCTCTCTGAGCTATCAGGCTTTCTTTAGTTAAAATGTCTTTCCAGTCACCAGAATAATAACTTAATAGTGAAGTAAAAATAATAGTTCACTTTATATAGCATTTTGTGACTTAAAGAACCCTTGAGATATATATAGTCACAACTCTGTGAAATAGCTCTAATTATCAGCCTCACATAGTTGAAGAAGATGAGGCCCAGGAAGATGAAATTAATTAATTGCCCCAAATCAAATCAGTAAGTGGCAGAGCAGAGCTTGAACCCACATCTTCTGATTCCAGAACCGTGGCCTTTTTTTGTGGGGCCTTGCTGTAGGGCAACTAAGTGGCACAGTGGATAGAGTGCCAGGCCTGGAGTCAAGAAGACTCCTCTTCATGAGTTCAAATCTGGCTTTGGACACTTGCTAGCTGTGTGATCCTGGTCAAGTCACTTAACCTTAGTTTCCTCATCTGTAACATGAGCTGGAGAAGGAAATGGCAAATTACTCCAATATCCTTGCCAAGAAAACCCCAAGTGGGGTTACAAAGAGTCAGACAAGACTGAAAATGACCAAACAGGAACACGTGATCAAAAGATTCTGCTTGAACCTCCCCAGGTTCCCTGGACACCCAGCCCTGCAGATGACCTACCTTACATTCTCTTCTCTGTCACCTCTAGGTCTCCCTGACCCTCCTGAAGATGCTGAGGTTGTAAAACAGAGTGGCCACTCGGTGACCTTGTCATGGGCAGCCCCAGGGAGCGATGGTGGCACTGGCCTGCTTGGGTACAGGGTGGAAATGAAGACAGCAGCAGGAGAATGGCAGTCATGTCACAAAGACCTGGTCCAGGGCACCGAGTGTGTGGTGAGCAACCTGGTGCCCGGGGAGCCCTACCGCTTCCGCATTGCAGCTGTAGGTCAGGTGGGCATGGGAGAGCCTGTGCACCTGCCTCAGACAGTAAAGCTTGGTGAGTGACCTTCATCTGCCTTCTCTCCCTCTTCTTCCTAGTCCTCCTCATCTTCCCCTTTTCTCCTCTCTGTCCTCCTCTTTGCCTTCTCTCCTCCTCCTCCTTTCTCTTTCTTCTTTATACCTTGTGAGAATAGTCTAGAGAGGATGGTCTCACCATCCAGTGATATGGGCCAATGAAGGACAGAAATGGTATTTGCTACAGGGAGGGACGTATTCCCCAATCCCTATGTGCCACAAACACTTAATAAGCCACTCCTCTTGATATTTATTCATCACCGTATTTAGCGAGCTAGGTGAAAACCCAGACTGACTCTTTCATAGATGGGAAATCCAGTGTCTATTTAGGACTGGCTGAGAGCCTAAGGTCCCTCCCACATGACACAGGGACTCCCCTAGGGGCATCATCCATAGTATCAATGCCGCTGATTATATGTCTCCTTGCAGAACCTGTGGAGGCAGTCGCCTCACCCTCTGTAAGCAAGTTGGTGGTGGTTGGGGAAGAAGCTCACCTGGAGTGTGAGATGGCAGGTGAGATCCAGGAGGTGACCTGGAGGAGAGGGAATGAACTGATCCAGCCTGGGGGCCGCTATGAGCTCATCTCCACAGGCAAGAAGCAAACACTAGTGATCCATGGGTTCCAACCCGATGACCAAGGCTCCTACACCTGTAGTTCCACTAGCAGCCAAGCTACTGCTGCTGCATCTTTTGAAGGTATGTCTGGGAGTGGGGGGGGGAGGTTGTCGGGGGTGGGGTGGGGGAGGGAAACGAAAGCAGGCTGAACGTTACAGAAGCATGCAGGAAATTTATTCAGTCATTCATTTGTTTATTCACTCATTTGATTATACACGTACTCATGTATTCCTTCATGTATTAACTCATTCATTTGTCCATTCATTCAGTAATGGGTTCATTCATTCACTCGCATATTCCACATATTCAATGGGTATCTGTTACATTAACAGCACCTAATTCCCAGAGCTGTTGTGAGGATCACATGAGATAATTGTCGCAAAGTACTTAGCACGATGCCTGGCATATAGTAAGTGCTTAATAAATTCTCATTTCCTTCCTTCCTTCCCAGTATGTGCAAAATACTCTGCTTGGGGCTTGGGAAGACACAAAGAAGTCATCATGGCCCCTGCTTTCATTGGCATCATGGCTCCGTAGAGTAGATAAGGCATGAACAAAAAGTACATCAGAAGACAAAGTGGGAAGGACTCAGTTCTGTTTGAGGAGGACCAGAGAAAGATTTCTGGATAGATGACACCTGAGATGGACCATGGTCCATGTGGGCTTCATTGCCACAACTTGGGGGCAGGACATCAGAAGACCTAAATACTAGTCCCAACTCTCCCACTCACTATGTTACCTTGAACAAGTCATTGCCCTGTTTGTGACTCAGGTTTATTCATCTATAACATGAGGTGATTAATCCTTGCCCAACATACTCCACATTTATCTTCACCATTCGTCTGTGAGGTAGACATGAGTCTGTGACTAGTGATCCTATTTTACAGATGGAGGAGAGGAATTCCACAGAGCAGAAGTAACTTGCCTAATGTCTTACAATGAGTTAGCAGGAGAATTGGTTTTTAGTCCCAATTCTCCTGCCTCTCAGCCCATAGATTTTCCCATTCTACCAAGCTAGCTCTGTGTCCTTTGGGTCCAGTCCTTATGCTTCTTGTGGTCAGTCTGACCTCTCCCATAAATGGTGGAAGAGCATGGGCTCTTGAGTCAGAGGAACCAGATTCAAATTTTTGATTCATGCGTTATTAGGGTCAAAGAATTCCTCATCGAGCGATCAGCCGAATTCCTGACTCTGCTTCTGTCCATTCTTAGCTAGGTTGTTCCTGGAATACCAAAATCAGTCTATCACTAGGATGATACTTGATACCTTGTCCAATGATGTAGATCTTTTGAAAAGTTATGCTCTTCCAGCATTGCTTTTGAGAAGCTAGGATTACCTCCGTACCACAATGAGACATAACCCATTAATTAACAAGCATTTATTGACTCTGTGCCAGGCCCTGATGATAAAAATAAAAAAGTGAAACAAGTTTGAGCCACTAAGAAACTTAATGTTTGTAAGGGATGGAATTCCACAGAGTACACTTTTTTTTCTTTTCAGAACAAAACTTCACTTAAGTTTATTTCAGATGTAGTGGTGATGTCCTGTTAAGGACAGGTTAACAGATTACACATTCTAATGTGCAGATACAGTCTATTCACAAATAAGTAAAATACACAGTATATAAAAGACAAATACTCGGTAATTAGAAAGACACTACCAGCAGGGAGAATCAAGAAGGGCCTCTTGAAGGGACTGACACTTGAGGTGAGCCATGAAGCAAGTTTAGAATTCAAAGCAAAGGGAGAGTAAGTCTAAACATGAGAATGAGTCTTTTCAGAGGCACAAAGGGGGAGGTGAAATCTACTGTGTAGGGAACAGCGAGTTGTCAGGTTTGGCTGGAATGAAGAGTCTATGAAGAAGAATAGTGTGTAATCAGTAAGCCTGGAAAGCAAGGTTGGAACT
The DNA here is from genome assembly GCF_900497805.2 of Vombatus ursinus. Classification (NCBI taxonomy): domain Eukaryota; kingdom Metazoa; phylum Chordata; class Mammalia; order Diprotodontia; family Vombatidae; genus Vombatus; species Vombatus ursinus. Next base: position 27,299,163 of record NW_020954598.1, on the reverse strand, counting down.
AGATGCCAAACAGAGGAGACTGTAATTTAATCTAAAGGCAATGGGGAGCCACTGAAGCTTCTTGAGCAGGGGAGTGACATGGTCAGACATACCTACACTTTTCGAATATCAGTCAGGTAAGTTTGTGGAAATAAGATATAAGAGAGGAGAGACTAGATGAAGAGAGAGCAAGTAGGAAGCTATTTCAGTGGTTCAAGCTGGAGGTGATGAGGTCCTGGGCCAAGGTGGTCGTGCTGAGAGTAGAGAGAAGGGGACGGTTCTAATACATGCTGAAAGAGGTGGAATTGATTAAACTTGGCGACTGATTTCTTATGAAAGGTGAATGAAAGTGATAATGGCATTCAACTTGACAAAGCTTTGTTGAGTGTATAAAATCGACCAGGGACCATGTTGGGTGTTATGGGAGACCAAAAGAAAAGTAAAACATGATCCAAAAGTAAAAAGGTATGGTATGATCTTCTCCCATTGGTACCACAATTTGGGTAGTTTCCTGAAAGGAAGAACTGTGTCGCTTGTAGACATGTGACCTCAGGCTCCCTTAGGTTTTCCCGCTGACTGACTGCTCCCTCCCTGTGCTCATCCCTCCAGTGGCAGCATCCCAGGCCCCCGAGGCAGACGCCTTGCCCGATGGCCTTGCCCAGCCCAGCCTGCCCCCTGAGGCAGCCCAGGAGGGGGACCTGCACCTGCTGTGGGAGGCTCTCGCCAAAAAGCGCCGCATGAGCCGGGAGCCCACCCTGGACTCAATCAGCGAGCTGCCTGAGGAGGACGAGCGGCTGCATAAGCTGCGGCGAGAAGTCGAGGAAGCTGTGCAGGACTTCTCTGAGGGCTACTCCACTCCCGACGAGCTGGCCCGCACTGGCGAGGCCGACCTCTCACACACCAGCTCTGACGACGAGTCCCGGGCTGGCACCCCATCCCTTGTCAGCTACCTCAAGAAGGCAGGAAAGCCTTGGAGCAAAGCCAAGCCCCCTGGGGCTGCTGCTGCAAGTCAGCTCAGGAAGCCGTGGGAGCAGACAGAGGCTGAGCCCACGGCCACCCCTAAGCTGCCTGGCGACCTGACTGCCGAGATTTCAGAGGAGCCCTCCATGGATAAGGCTGCCATAAAAATACAGGCAGCTTTCAAGGGCTATAAGGTGAGAAAGGAGATGAAGCAACATGAGGGTCCCAGCTTCCGGGAGACTTTTGGGGACATCGTGGTGGAAGCAGGAGGCTCCCTGCACCTAGAGTGTGTGGCCATCAGCAAGACAGACATGAGGACCTGCTGGCTTAAGGATGGAGTAGAGTTGACAGATGGACGACACTACCACATCGACAACTATGGGGACGGCACCTGCTCCCTGCTGGTCACCGGCTTGGAGGCCAGGGATGCCGGCTACTATACCTGCCAGGTGACCAATAAGTTTGGCCGCATCTCCCACAGTGCCCAAGTGACAGTAACGGGGGCCACAGTGACCAGCGGAGCTGAGAGCGAGGCAGAAAGTTCATCAGGCAGTGAGGTAGATGATGCTTTCCACCAAGCCGCCCGGAGGCTACACCGTCTCTTCCGGACCAAGGCCGCTGCAGAAGTATCTGATGAGGAGCTGTTCCTCAGTGCAGAGGAGGGCAGTGTGGAGCTGGAAGAGCCCGGTGACCGGCAAACCTACCGCGAAGATGACCGCTATATCTATATTCGATTTGAGACTGCCAGTGAGGCCCGCCAGGCAACTACTCGCTTCCAAGAGATGTTTGCAGCCCTGGGCATCATGGTAGAAATCGACATTGTGGAGCAAGGGCCCCGCAAGGTGGAGATGCGTATCATGAAGGTGGCACAAGCCCCAGCAGGCCAGCTCGCCTACCCCGCGCCCCCCAAAGAGCACCGTTCAACACTATTGACCTCTGACACAGGTAGGTGGCTGGAGAAGACCCTTGCTCCACAGTGGCCACAGGTGGGGGTTGCTTTTCTCTCTCCTCTCTAGCCAAAGCTGAGCTAATAAGAGGCCCAGATCAATGGAGACTGTTCTCCCCAGTGTTTCCCAGACAAGAAGAGTTCTTCCCTTCAGGAGTGGTCCAGAAGGTTGGGATGGCTTCCATGCTACCCTGGAATTCTAGACCCATCAAGGCCATGAAACTTAATCCTTCCTTGGACCCAGAACCTTGCAGCTCCGTCATGCTCAGGAGATCTGTTCTCTCATTCTGTCCTTAGGGCCTCCGAGCCACTCTCCCCTGATTCTTGGCCCTTTCTACCCTGGTACCTCACTTAGCACTTGATTTGCCCCATTCTGATGCACTTATATAATGGTGTTCTATACTTATACTCTATTATAATGTATTATAATATAACTAGAACATGAGCTCCAAAAAGGCAGAGACTTTGTCTTACTGCTTAATAAATGTTTGTTGCATTGAACTAAAATCCAGCTGACCCTGCTGGAGTAGAGGGAGAGGTCGTGAAAATCATATCTTTCCTTCTAATCTATCCTTCTTCTCCTGCGGCTCAGCCCCTGTTTTCTTGACGGAGCTGCAGAACCAAGAAGTGCAGGATGGCTACCCTGTGAGCTTCGACTGTGCGGTGGCTGGTCATCCGGTGCCCAGTGTGCGCTGGTTCAAAGACGGCAAGGTGCTAGAAGAGGATGACCACTATATGATCAATGAGGACCAGCAAGGCGGCCACCAGCTGATCATCACAGCTGTGGTACCTGCCGACATGGGCGTCTACCGCTGCCTGGCTGAGAACAGCGTGGGCGTCTCTTCTACCAAGGCCGAGCTCCGTGTAGACCGTAAGTCATTGATTGGAGGGGTGGGTGAGGGGTGTGGCCAGGAAAGGGAGTGTGGAATGCTATCGGGACAGAGGAAATTAGAGATGGAAGGAAAGAAAGCAGAGGGTTGGAAGGCAAAGCTCCAGGACAAAGTAAGACGATTAGGAAGATGGCTTGTCCCCTCTGAAGGTCATCCTCATAGGATGCAGAGCTGAAAGAAGCCTTGGAGATCTTCAAGTCCAATTTCCATCATTCAATAGGTGAGGAAAGTGACTTGCCCAAGGTCACTTAGGTAGTAATTAGCCAAGTTGTTAAGCAAACCCTGTCCTCTCACCACTGTAATTATCCCAGTCAATTCAACTCAGTAAGTATTTGTTAAATGCTTACTCTGTACAAGTCCCTGTGCTAGAAAATACAAAGACATGAACACTCATAGTTTCTGATCTCAAGGAGCTAATTTTCTGCCGAGGGGATATAACATATAAATATGTTATGTTAATATGTAAATGTAAAAAATATAAATATATAAAGTATGTAAATACTATATATTCCATGTAATATAAATATATATGTATATATATGTAGAGCAACACATACATATATCATATTGTAGATGTAAAAGTAATTTGTGCCTAGTAGGGCAATAAAAAGCAAAAGGTTCAAGGAAGGGCTTGTGCATAGGAGGTAGCTAGCACCTGAACTGGGCTTTGAGGGAAGCCAGGAATTCTAAGAGGTTGAAGTGACAGAGCACATTCCAGACATGATGGACCACCCCGGAAGATGAAATGTCATGGGAAACAGCAGGTAGGGTAGTTTTACTGGAATGGAAAGGTCATGAAAGGGAATAATAGGAAACTAGACAACAGAGGTAAATGAAGGGCCTTAAATGGCAGGGTGAGGGGTTTATATTTTATTTTAAAGAAAATAGGGACCCATTACAATTGTTTGAATGGAAAAATGACCTGATCAGAGCTATGTTGTAGGAAAATCAGTTTGGCAGCAGTATGAAGACTGGATTGGAGAAGGGGGAGATTGGAAGCAAGTTAGCTAGGAGACTGTTGTCCAGGCGAGAGGTGGTGAGGGTCCGAACAAGGCTCTTCATAATCAGGACCCTACCTTACCCTTACAAGCTTATCTCACATCTTTCCTGCGCATCCATCCTGTGCTTTAGTCTAAATGGACTTCTCACATTTTCCCAAATAAATCCTATGTTCTCCCACCTCCCTGACTGTACTATGCTGTGTCCTATGCCTGAAATAACCTCCCTAGCTTCACCTTTTGAATTTCTAGCTGGCCTTTAAAGCCCAACTAAAATGTCCCCTCCTTCAGAAAGCCTTATTTGATCTCTCAATTGGTAACTGCCTTCCCCTTGGACTTCATGTAACACTGTGTAACTCTTTAATGCATTTATCAAATAATATTTAATTCAGTTCAAGAAATATTTATTAAGCTTTATTATGTTTAGGGCACTCTTTTTACTGGCTGCTAAGAGAGATACATTTATACAAGTTTTTACATTCAAGAAGGTGTCTACTAGGGAATTCTTCACACAAAGAGATGACTATGATACATAATAACACATGATTAGTGGATTAGATGCAAAATACTGTGTGAAACTGAAGGAGAGGACGGTTATTCCTAACTAGGGATTCAGGGAAGGCTTCCTAGAGGTGGTATTGGAGAAGGACTTCCAAGGCTGAATGGTAATTTGATAGGTGAAGAGAAAGAAAGGGGGAGGAATAAATTCTAGTCCAGGAAGAGGGAGCTGAAATGGTAATGTAAAGGAGATGAAAAGTAGCCCAGTTTGTCATGTAGAATGTATGCAGGAGAGTAGTGTGAGATATAACAAGTAGCCTTGCAGAGAGCTACCAGCCTGAATGTTGGGGTTTTATAACAGGTGTGAGGGAGGAAGATGGGCCACAGTGTAGCTGTTTTTGTACTCTTTTTCAGTCCTGTGAACTGAACAACTTCAGGGGAGAATTGGGGAATACTAGCTTTTGGTGACCTTGTATACTGGGCTGATACTCCAGAAACAGAAACCCAGAAGGACTGGCTAAGATCTAGATAGACAAAATGGACCAAGTTGAGTGCCTGACTCTCACCCAGGGCTCTCTTTCCCTTCTTTCCCCCAGTGACTAGCACTGACTATGACACAGCTGCTGATGCTACAGAGTCGTCTTCCTATTTCAGTGCTCAGGGCTACCTGTCCAGGTAATAAAGAGTTTACTTTTTATCCAAAGAGCATGGTGCTGCTGGGATGATGGTACAGGCACCCAAAGAGCTGGAAAGCTAGGGCTTTGGATGCTCCTGTATAGTACATTATGATGAGGAGGAGAAAGAGGAGGAAATTCCACCATTTGAGTTTCATGGACTGACGGACTGTCAGAATTGAAAAAGGCCTTAGAACAGAGAACACGAAGAAGGAGGAGCAAGATTTTGGATTTGCTTTCAACTCTCCGTCAGTTACACCTGTGATTAGGGTGCTGGATATTTCTAATGATACAGCAGAGGAGACTGTGAAAAAGTGTTCAGAGAGCAGAGGGTCTGATCTGGAATATTATCCTCTCACCCAGTGCTAGCTCTACTTGTCTGCCCCAAATGTGGCCTTGGGATGCCATTCACTTCATTCGTTCATTCATTCATTCTTATGTTGGTGCATACGTGATCCCAGTAATGCTGGCACTTCCTCCACTGCCCAAAAAATCACGGTCCACCACCACCTCCTCGTGCCATGCAGTTCTTATGCATTTTCTCCCATTAGTTCTCCATGGGCAGGGGAGGGGAATCTTTCTAATGGGCTGGAAGTCTTTCTTGGGTTCTTTTAATTTATTCTAGGTACCAGTGCCACAGAAAACCAGTGCACCCCCCCCAGTGGCTAATAAAAAACCAGTGCACCCCCCCAGTGGCTAATGAGCTGGTGATGGGTTTCTATTTAGCTAGGCTGGCTCTCAGGCAACAGCCAGTCAGTCATCAGAATCATATTCATAGCTTCTTCATTTTGGTGGAAACTGTTCTGCCTGTACAGTCTTTGGGAAACCAGTGTCACCTCCATGCCTCAATGACCCATCAGAGGAAGAGTTCATTCATTCATTTAACAAATACATGTCCCAGAGTCAGTTAAGTGGTAGACAAGAACTTATCCCCGACTATATGGTAAAAGCCCCACAGCATCTCTGCTCCACTCTTATCACCCCTCCCCAGCCATGACCACGCTAGCCACCCCCTCCCCAGAACCCTGGCTTGAACCCAATTTTCTGTTTCTTTTCCTCCCGGGTCGGGGTGGGGGGCACTTCTCTGGATTTCCTCCTGTGACCCTTTCTTACAAATCATCCATCAGTCGGGAACAAGAAGGCACAGAGTCAACTTCGGAGGAAGGGCAGCTGCCCCAAATCCTAGAAGAGCTCCAGGACATCAAGGTGGCCCCCGGTGCCCGGCTGGCTAAATTCCACCTCAAGGTGAAAGGTGAGTAAGGGAAGTTTTGTCTACCCAGGGACTCCAAGAAAGGGGTAAAGTGTGAAGGGAGAGTCTAGGGCTCTGGCTTTCTGCTATTGATAGATCAAATTTTGACCATCTCTAACCTTCCAGGCCAAATACAGCAGATGGCCCTGACCATCCTCTCATGTGAACTGTGTGTTAGGTCAACCTGATTTGTAGGTGAACTGAGGACCTGCTTCCTAGGGTGCAAGTGGGGACAGAGAGACCCTCCCAACCCCCTAAATCTTACTCTGGCTTACCCTGCCCTGAAATTCTACCATTTCCATTTTGTAGACTATCTGAGCCAAAAGGAACCTAGAACACAGAATGGCAAAGCTAAGAGGGACATTAGAGCTCATTTATTCCAGTACACTCATTTTTACATATGAGGGGACTGGAGTACAGAGAAGAGAAATGACTTGTCCATGGTCAAATAGCCAGCCTTTATTATTGTTCTTAATAATTCTTTCCCATAATTTAAAATTAATAATTATTGATTGATTATAATACCCCTAGTGGCTAGTAGGGAAAATGTTGATAGAGGAGAGGAGAGTCTGCGCCCCCTTTTCCACCCACTGTCCTGCTTTGATAAACATCAGGTGGCTGCCCCAGCTCTTAGACCCTATTCTCACTAGGGCAGCATTTTTAGAGACCCATTTCCCTCCCACCCCTGCCCCTAGATATGGCCTCTCAGTCTACTCTTTCATTTCAGGGTACCCAGTGCCCCGCCTCTACTGGTTCAAGGATGGACAGCCCTTATCTACTTCCTCCCGGATCCTAAAGACTGATAAGAAGACAATTCACACTCTGGAAATCCTCAATGTCACAAAGGAAGATGCTGGGGAGTATTCTGCCTATATCAGGAATGCTACAGGCTCTGCCTATTCCTCTGCCCGGCTACTGGTCCAGGGTAAGCTAGCCAGCCCTGGTGCTTTAACACCACCTGCATAGGGCCTTTGGCCTGGCATAATACTGTCACTGCTTGTCTTCTTAGAGGGGAACATACACAAGTGTGTGTGTGGGGGGGGGGTCTTTAGCATGGCCGAAGACGAAGAGTGGACTAATATCTAACAGCAGAATTCAGCTACTAACAAATTCGCCAGCAAGAGTCTTGTCTGGCAGTTTGGATGCCTAAGGGTCCCTTGACCACACTTAGAGTTGTTACTCAGTCATTCAGTTATGTCCAGCTCTTCGTATCCCAGCGGACCATAGCATGCCAGGCCCTTCTGTCTTCCACCATCTCCCAAGGTCTGCCCACACGCACATTCATTGTGTACTGTCCATGGAGTTTTCTTGGCAAAGATACTGGAGTGGTTTGTCATTTACTTCTCCAGTGGATCACCTTTTGTCAGAACTCCCCACCATGACCTGTCTATCTTGGGCAACCCTGCATGATGTAGCTTATAATTTCATTGACCTGTGCAAGCCCCTCTGCCACAACAAAGCAGTGATCCATGGGGGAGGGGGGTGTTCACTAAACTAAACCATGCTATTTCCCTTTCATCACTGTATCCCGCCTGCACTAATAAAGGGAGTGGGGGCCATTTGGGAGATATATGTTCTTGACTGCATTTCTTCTTCTTCTATGTTATTATCAAGGTCCCAATGAACCAGATAAGAAGATAGATTCAGGTAAGAAGAAAATCCAATGGGCAAAGAAGATAATATAGATTTATTTCCACATTTATTAAGTTCCTACTGTGTGCAGAGCTCTGTGCAATGCATTGAGAGAGGTGTAAAATTTAGAAACAAAGTCCCTGACCTCATGTCATCCTTAATCTAGCAATAGGGAAAGAGCAACACAAATAGGGATAAGAATAAGGAGAGAGATAGAGTTAAGGATAGGGATGGGGAAGGATAGAGAGAGGGGTAAAGATAGGGATAGAAATAGGGATAGGGATGGGGATAAGGTCTGCCTGACACAGTGGAGGCCTTCTTCAAATTCTCTTAACATTCCATGCCTATCAATGCTATGTTTGGGCCATCCATCTGTTACCCCTCACTCTCAATACTTGCCTACCTTAACGCAATCTTTCATGCCACTTCCCGGGGGCGTGTCTTTAGTTACATGCTGCTCAGCATACTTACACCCATCATGCATTTTTTATTGCCCTTTGAATAACCTGCTCCGCCCTCCCCCCTCCCCACACGCACAGAGTAAAGAAAATAATAAAAGAGAAAAATAAAAGAAAGCGAGCACTAAGTCCCGGTGCTTCAGACTAGAAGTACAGACTAGGAGTTTAGCAGAGGGGAAGAACAGCCAGAGCCAGGATGACTGGGGAGAACTTCACAGAAGGGACTTGATCTGAGCCTTCAAAGATAGGAGAATGGAAGGTACAAAATTAGCTTCTGGATTTGAGCAAAGAACATTATCATTGTTACTGAAGCTTGGAAAAGGAAGTTGTGGGCTGGAGCAGTCAGGGAAGGCTTCCTAGAAGAGGTGGAGCCAGACAAGGAAAAGTGAAGCCATTCCATTGGTCTTCTTCTCAGAAGGCTGACCTTGCCAACTGTTGTTTTTCTTTCTAGATTTTCATGAACAACTTGTACCTCCAAGGTTCCTAGAAAGATTTACCAATAAGAAAGTGAAGAAGGGTTCTAGCATCACCCTCTCAGTGAAGGTTGAAGGTAAAGGAATAAGATGAAATTCCATTTCTCTAGTGCTGTACAGCTTATATCTGCTTTCCTTCCAACAGCTTTGTGGAGCAGATAGTGCATTATCTTGATTTCGCAGCTGATGAAACTGAGTCTCAGAGAGGTCATGTGGCTTTTCCAAGGTCACACAGATGGTAACTGACAGTCATACCTATTAGAGGGCTCTTGACCTCATCCCTGTGGTCAAAGTTCAGGTGGAGTCTGGATAACTAGGACCCCCCCAGGGCACTGTATAGGCCTGTTCTCTAGTCTAAAGCCATCCTAGTTGCCTTTTTGGAGATATGTTCCTGCTTGTCTATGTCATCCCTAAAATGTGGTGCCCAGAATTGGACACAGTACTCTCCCTGGGGTCTTACCAAGAGCACAGGACAGAAGAATCATCTGTGAGCCTTAAATTGCTATAGATATATGAGTTATTACTATTAATTGAGTTGACTACAAAATATATAAACTATCTGGGTATTGATCTAGCAAAGCACATGAAAGACCGGTATAGATTCAATTACAAAGTGCTTTGAAGACATCTTCTTTGAGCCTAATGTTAACTCTGTAAGTCAGGCAAGGGCAGAGATTGTTAGCTTTGTTTTATAGATGAGGAAACTGAGGTACAAAAGGGCGAGTTACTTGCCCAAAGTCATAGAGCCAGGATTTGAACTCCAAACTGAGTATTCTATCCATGACACCACATGCTCCTTAAAGAAATAAAGACCAACTTAAGTAGATTACCACAGTTCCTAGATAGTAGTAACTTAATAAATGTTTATTGACTATGACTATAGCTGGAGAAATATTCAGTGTTCATACCTGGGCTGTGCCAATATAATAAAAATAACATTACCAAAATTAATGTACGGTTTTAATGTTATACCAAATTATCAAAGGGATATTATACAGAACTCAATAAAATAGTAAGAAGATTCACTTGGGTTTGATTTGAGTTGTTTTGATGCCAGAGGAGTTATTCTTTCACGTGTGTCTCTCACAGGGCAGCCGCCTCCAACGGTGAACTGGCTAAAGGAAGAAGCCAATGAAGATGTCCTCTGGATCCGAACTGACACTCCAGGCTACAAGGTTGCCAGCTCCAACCTTCAGCATAGCCTCATCCTCCTGGATATAAGGAAGCAACATGAGGGTTCCTACACATGCATTGCCACTAATGAGGCTGGACAATCCATCTGCTCTGCTACCCTGAAAGTCACAGAGGGTGAGTCCAAGTTTCCTAGCCGGGTCAGGTAGCCAGATTAGGAACAGCAGATTTTGGGCCATAATTCAAGAGCTGCAAGATGGGGCAGCTGGAGGCAGCTAGGTGGCGCAATGGATAGAGCACCGACCTTGGAGTCAGGAGGACCTGAGTTCAAATCCGGCCTCAGACACATAACACTTACTAGCTGTGTGACCCTGGGCAAGTCGCTTAACCCCATTGCCTAGCCAAAAAAAAAAAAAAAGAAGAAGAAGGGGCAGCTGTCCCCAAGTGAAGCCTTAAAGGGCAGGGGGAAAGGAGGGTAGGTTGTAGTAGAATAAAAGCATTACAGCCCCAAACCAAGAGAATAACGTAGTGTCATAGATAGAAAACTCAGTTTGGAATCAGAAGACCTGGGTCCAAATCCTGACTCTATGTGATTTTGGGCAAGTGACTCGATTCTTTTGTGCCTCAGTTTCCTCATCTCTAAAGCAAAGGTAACAGTCTCTGCCCTTGCCTGACTTAGAGTTATCATCAAGATCAAAGATGTCCTCAAAGCATTTTTATAAACTATAAAGCCTTATAAAATGACACCAAGTGTTATTATAAAGACAAAGGGGGTGTCCCATCCCTAGCCAGCTAACTTATTCAAGTGGGACCTCACTGGCCTGAAAACGTTGCCTCAGAAATGGGTTCTACTCCATGGCTGGGCTGGGACCAAAGTAGCTCCTCATTATGGCAATGCTCTGGGGAGGAGAAATGGGTTGATGTTCTCGTTGCCTTGTTTCCCCCTGTGCTCTCCCACATGGCCACTCTATTTAGAGGCTGCCACCCTAGGGATGATGCCCCGCCTAGCCTAAGAACAGAATGCCCATATGAGTTCCCATCAGTGTAGTCAAGCCGTGCATGAATGTGATACTCATGTGAGCAGGTCTCTACTCAGCCTTCCTCAATGGGAGAGGTTATGATTGATTGTGAGCTAAACATAAAATAAAAGCACAGTGTAGCTGCCAACCCACCAGATGTGGTCTGGTCATCTGAAGAGAGGCTATTGTCCGACATAAGAGCTGACAGTGCCGTTGTCCTCTAAGCATGCTCTGTCTAGGGCGTTGTGTCCAATTCTGGGAGCCACATTTTGATAAGCTAGAATGTTTTCTGAAGAGGGTGACCAAGATGGCACCATCCTCTGCTGAGAAGGAGGGGACTGGAAGCCATGACACAGCAAGATGCTAGAAGCAGCTGGGGGATGTAGTAGATAGAGCTTTGACTTTGGAATCTGAAGATCAGAGCTCAAATGAGGAAGGTGATTTGGGGTCATAAAGAAGGCCAAAGATTCAGTTTGGGAAAGGAAAAATTGGGGAGACTTGAGGAGAAGATGAATGGCTTGTGCTAAAGGAAGAAAAGGGCTAGAGCTAAAGTCTGAGAACCTAAACACAAGATCTGGAGGAGGAAAAGAACATGAACAGGACGTAAAGAGGAGAAGTAGGGGTAGAAGGAAAAGGTGAAGAACCTCAGGAAAAGAAGTTGAAGGAAAAGGGGACTCCAGCCAAAGGAGGGGGTGTAGAGAAGTAAAGATTTAGGAGGGCATGACTGTTCCCTTCAAGCACCTGTGGGGTAGCATGTACACTAGGGGTTAGGCCTATTCCTCTTAACCCTGAGGAGAGATCTCAGAGCAAGCAGTGAGTGGAAATAGCAGAGAGGTGGATTTCAGCTGCCCTGAATGAAGACCTTCCTGACAACCGGAGCTGCCCCATAGTGACTGAGATGCCTTAGATGGCAGTGAAGTCTCTCTCACTAGGCGAGACCTCTTGTAAGGGGTGCTGTAGAGGGAATTTCTGCTCAGGTATTAGTGGGAATAGATACACTTTGAAGTCCCTTCTGTCTCCCAAATTCTATGTAGAACTGTAGAAAGTGCCCAGAAAAGAGCGTGGGCATGCAGAAAGCCTTTCCTGTGTCTGACTGTGGTGCCTGAGGACAGCTTAGCAGTTCCCCTCACTCTATCTAGGTCTCAGCCTCCCCATTAATGGTAACAGTTTCTTGTGATATCTTTACAGCTCCGGAGACAGATGGGGCAGCTAAAAGGCAGAAGAAAGTCACGGAAGCCCTCATTTCAAACCTGCTGCAGGGGTAAGTGACAGCCTGTCTTCCTGAATAGGGGACCAAGGTCATGTTAGGGATGGTTCACCATCCTGGGGAAGCATGACAAATAATCTTTCTTCTACTTTCTTGTCTAAGTTGTGACCAGAGGGTAGAAGATCCTTCAGCAAATCATTTAAGCTCTCTGGGCCTCAACTTCCTCGTCTGTAAGGCATCTAGGTGGCCCATTGGATAAATTACTGGGCATGGAGTCAGAAAGACTGAGTTCAAATCCTGCCTCAGATATTTACTGGCTGTGTGACCCTGGGCAAGTCACTTAACCTCTGTCTGCCTCAGTTTCCTCAGTTGTAAAACGGGGATAATAATTGCACCTACCTCCTAGGGTTGTTGTAAGGATCAAATGAAATGATATTTATAAAAGTGCCTAGACAGTGCCTTGTATATAGTAGGTGCTTAATATGTGCTTGTTTCCTTCCTTCCTATAAAATGAGAGACCTGGACTAGATAATTCCTAAGATTGCTTCATTATATAACATATGATATTTATATACACACATATTATCTATTCATATATATATGTGCATGCATATGTGTGTGTGCCTATATATAGCTATAAGCCTAAGACAGGTGGAATATAGTATACACATGTATATGGTTCTTATTGCATACACATATGTAATGATGTGTGCTGTATTGTGTATATTACATACTACTAGCAGGAGTATTGTGCATGTATGTTATGGCTCATGTGTAGAAATAGTACTGTGTAGTAAGAAGAGCATTGGGCTGGGAATTAGTCCTGCTATCCTACTAATTAACTTTATGTCCTTAGGCAAATTATCTTCCTTATCTAGCTCTTGATTTCCTCATTTATAAAATGAGGGGTTGGACTTAAAAGTCTCTAAGGACTGTGCCAGTTCTGACAGTCTATATTATGAGATCTTTTCTAACAGCTCTTCCATCTCTGACATTCTGTGCTCTGAAAGTCCCTTCCAGCTCTGATATTCTATGTCCTAACATTCCTTCTGCCTCAGACACTCTGTGTTCTAAGAATCCTCCCAGCTCTGACATTCTGTGTTCTAAGATCCCTTCTTTCTACCTTTAAATATTCTATATTCTATGGACCCTCGCATCCTAGGGATTCCATGTTCTATGGTTCCTCCCAGTTCTGACGTGTTCTGTCTTCCAAGAACCTTTTTGTCTCTACTAGTCCATGTTCAAAGATCTTTCCTGGCCCTAACATTCTAGGGTTCTATGACTTTTATTGGGTGGGGGACTTGGAGGGGATTCGAAGGTTACAAAGTTCACAAATGTGCCTTTGACTGGTAGAATTGGCCGGGATGAGGTTTCTAATTTTCTAGTCCCTGGTTTTTGCTCACTGCCCTTTATTCTTACAGAGCTGGAGCCAGCTTAGTCCAGACATCAGAAACCACAGACTTTAACGAAGTTGACCGACCAAAGAAAGGTAGGAGGAGCAGATGACATCTTTTACCTGGGCTTCTTGGTAGTTTTCCACTGCTGGGACCAACAGGGTTTGGCCAGTCCATCAACAAGTAATAGCGACTATTATTAATAATAGCTAACATTTATATAGAGCTTCAACTTTGCAAAGTGCTTTGTGCATATTATGTCATTTGTTGAGGACCTGCTAGAATTATATATCAAGAACAATTCAATCTGTTAAGTATCTACTCTTTGCTGGGCACTGTGTACTGAGAACTATGAATATATAGAGGAAAAATAACACGGTCCTTGGGACCTGACAACTTGATCGGATAGGGGAGGGGAGAAGGATGTGATGTGTGAAAGTAAGTATGCTAGAAGGTAGAATGTGATTAGAGAAAAGTGAACTAGGCAGAATGGTCCAGGAAATCAAAGAACTGGGAGAAAGCATCAGGGAAGCTCAGTTTGGGAGGTGGCTCCTAAGCTGAGCTTGAAGGATGAGAAAGACTTTGACAGACGGAGATGAGGCCTTGCACATGGTAGTCACTTAATAAATGCTTGTTGAACTAAATTAATTGAGCTCTAGGCATCTGGAGAATGTCATCATCCGGACCATCATCAAATTCAATAACATTCAACAAACATCCATTAACCACTTACAGGAGTCTGCTAGACTCTTTAGGAGGATTTGATAAGACACAGCTCACAGTCCAATGGGCATCTATTCAGGGCAGAAGTAAGGCGTTGCCCTATACACTGGGTATAAATATGCTGGTATTATTATTACCAATAAATTGGGAAGCAGTATCTTGGAAATGAAATAGCCAACCACTCCAGTATCTTTGCCAAGAAAACAGCAGGGATGTTGTTGGTGTGCTGTGGTCTGTGGGGTCATGTGTAGAAACCATCCCTGCCCTCAAGGAACCTTTAGTCTATCTGCATAGCCAGGACATATATGTAAAAAGTGGTAAAGAATTATATGAAGTAGCATATAGTAGGTGTCACATGTATGGTGCAGATATTGGGGACTCCAAGTGCTTAGAGAAGTGAGGGAAAGATGTCCATGGGCTGGGGAAGTCATGGAAGACTTTATGGACAAAGTGGCACCTTAGGTTGGCTTTGGAGACTGAGAAGAATTTAGAGAAATGAAAAAGAGAGAAGGACATCTACAGGAGATGGTTATGGAAAAGGATCAGAGGATTTGGGCTAAAATAGAAGAAGAAATGATGGTGATTTAGGATCATAAAGAAGGCCAGAGTTTGACTGGGGGAGAAAAAATCGGAAGGACTTGAGGAGAAGTTAAATGGCTTAAGCCAAAGGGGGAAAAAGGCTAGGGCTAAAGACGGAGAATATGAGCACAAGATCTGGAGGAGGAAAAGAACACGAACAGGACATGAAGAGGAGAAGCAGGGGTAGAAGGAAAAGGTGAAGAACCTGAGGAAAAGGAGAAGTTGAAGGAGGAGGACTCCCACCAAAGAAGAAGGAAGGCTCAGAGGAGGAGGAGTATGCATGAAGAAGATTGCTCTTAAGGAATGTTGGTGAGACAGGCCAAAGTGAAGGTGAGGTCAGGAGAGTGGCAGCTCCAGAAGTGAAGGTCCCTTTATGCAATTGGCTCCAACAGTTTTCCAAGGGAGCTACTAACAAGAAAGACAAGGACCAAGAAGCTCACTTCCGGCATGTCAGGAATGCAGGAAGAATTTATTGGGGACCCACGCTGAGCCTAGGATGTTGGTGTTTCTGTCCCAGCCTGAGGGCTGCTGCTCTCCGTGCCCAAAGCCTGGGCTGTTCTCCCTCCTAGAGAAGAACATAAAGAGGGTCATGAAGAACTTCTTTACTCCCCAGGCTGTCCAGAAGAATATTCTTTTTTTTTAAAGAATTTAATTTAATTTAAAAGAAAAATCATCTGAAGAGACAGAAGGGATTTCCCCTGTATCATGAGGTTGGAGGGTCAAAGACTGTCACGTAGAAGAGTTGGGGGAGGGAAGAACACCATTGAATATTGAGCTAAGAAATATATTTGAGGCTCTTCCCAAAGAGGAGGGAGCTGTGGACTCTGGAGAGGAAGCAACTGCTATTTCCCTAAGGAATGGTGCTGGGGGCTATGGGTTCTGCTGGTAAGATATCAATTCAGGGGTGTGCCCGCTCAAACAGGCTTTCAAGAGTCAATTGTTAAATTTTCAGTGTGATAATTTGCACCTTGTAAATTGACAGATGCTACAAATCAGGGCCTGATTTATTTTTTTCTTGACTGTCTAGACTCAAGAAAGAGATGGAGAAAATGTTAACAACGCAGATTAAATTTAAAAGTGTATTGTGCACATGTTTTTTTTCTGGGAGTCTGGTTGTTAAACATTTACCAGCGCACCACTGAATATCTTCCACTAAAAGTCAGAGAAAAAAAGAAATAATAGTAATGGTAGCAACTGCCATATGTGTGTGTGCGCACAGAACTATAGCACTTAAAATACATATCTTATTGATCCTCACAAGAAACCTGTGAGGTAAATACTATAGTTATTATTAGTCCCATTTTACAGAGGAAGAAACTGAGGCTGAGAGAGAGTGTTACCTGCCCATGGTACCACAGCCAGTTTAAGTGTCTGAGGTGGAATTCAAACCAAAATTGGAAGGAGAATTCCTTTGGGGTATAAATGGGACCAGATGGCCATTGAGATGTCTTCCAGTCATCAAATTCTGTGATTCTCTGATACCAGATCCATCATTCTGTTCATTACACCATACTGACTTCTTTGCCACTGATGACTTACTGTTGAAGGAAACTGAGGCATCTCTTTGTGGACAACAATAACAATAGTAGTTAATACCAATAGTAAAGAGGATTTCTGTCTTCCTGGGACTTGTATCCAAGATGTGACTGAGAACCTCCTAAGACTTCTTCCAGTAGATGTCTAGAGGGTCAGTTTGAAGGGCGGAGCAGCAGCAGGACAAAATACATCCAGGGAAAAGATGAGGATGCTTGGTCTCAGGAAGACTAGAACCAAGCTTAAGTAAAAGGAAGAGTTGGGGGAGAGGAGCAGGTTAGCATTATAACTAACTAAGAAGCATTAAGAACATACACATGTCTGAGGAAATCTGGCAACAAGAAGGGCTTAGCATGGGAGAACATTTAGATGAAGCTCAGTAAAGGGAGAAACAGAACTGATATTGTCATCAGGATATGTTATAGACTACTTTGGACAGAAACAGGAAACAGATCACAAGGCTACCTCAAAAAGTAACGTGTTTCCCCTCCCTGGGGGTCTCCAAGAAAAGGCTGAATGATTATTTGCCAGTTATAGATAGATTCTTACTCAAGTCTAAATGGGATTGCATGGCCCTTGAGGTCCCTTCTGATTTTATAAAACAGACTTTGTATTGATTGAACAGTGAGTGAATAGATCAGTATGACTGAATCAGAGTGGTCACGTAGGAAAGTAGTAGGAGGTATCATTGGATAGGTAGGGTCCTGGTATCACAGATTTGGAGCTAGAAGAAGGCCGTCTAGTTGAATTCCTTCCAAGAACTTAGAAAGATTAAATGTCTTCCTTTAGGATATATGGTTAATAAATGGCAGAACCAGGATTTGGACTCAGCCTCTCTCACTCTAAATCCGACACTCTTTCTGCTCTGCCGTGATGCCCCATTGCTAGATCACTCAAAGGTTTAAAGCTCTCTCCCTGCAACTACTCTGTGAATTCAAGCATTGTCACCCTCATTGTACAGATGAAGAAACAGAGAAGTGAAAAATCTTTCTCAGTGTTCCACAGCTAGTAAATGTCAGAGCCAGGTCTCAAATCCAGGATTTTTGACTCCTGTCATTTTCCTACTATACCATGCATGCTACCTCTCATTGTATGCAATGGGGAACCACTTCAGGTTTCCAAACATGGCTGTGACATGAGCAAAGTGGCATTTTAGAGAGATGATGACAATTAGCAGAGCATAGATTAGAAGGGAAAGATGCTACATTCAGGGAAACCACTTAGGAGGTTGTTTCACTAGTCCAGGTGATAAGGACAGAGAGGAAAGGACCAACGTGAGACACATTGCAAAGAAGGAAAGAATCAGCAGGACTTGGTGACTGACTCCGTGGGACAGAACTTAAGAGCTGGTAGGAATGTCCAGAGGCGTCTGATCCAACCTGAACTTGACCCAGATCCCTGTGACCGCATCTCAGACTATCCCATCTCTGCCTGAAGACCTCAAGTGACGCAGAACTCATTTCCTCCAAAAGCTGCCCATTCTATTTTTGGACAGCTCTTCTTTTTAGAATTTTTCCTTATATCAAGCCAAGTCCTACCTTCCTATAACTTCTACCCAATACTTCTAATTCTGACCTCTGGGATCAAGTAGAACGAGTCTAAATACCTTGTCCACGTGACGGTCCTTCAAACACTGGGACTTCAGAGAGAATAGAAGGAATCGAAGACCGCTCAGCAGGGGTGCCCTTGAGAGAGAAAGGGAAGCCTGGCAGAAGAAGTGGTTACAGGGTGAAAACAAGCATTGAATTCATAGGAGAGTGTTGGAAGTAGAGTCTAAGAAGCCAAGCTAAGGGCAAGGCTGACTTACCTTGGAAGTGATGGTTGAGCAACAGGTGTAAGCTGCAAAGAGACCAATTTAAGCTCAAGAAAACACTCCCTAACTATTGTCTAGTTGTTCTAGTCGTGTCTGACTCTTCATGACCCCATTTGGGGTTTTCTTAGCCATTTCCTTCTTCATCTCATTTTACAGATGGGGAAACTGAGGCAAACAGAGTTAAATGACTTGTCCAGGGTCACATAGCTAACAAGTGTCTGAGGCCGGATTTGAACTCAGGAAGATGAGTCTTCCTGACTCGAGGCCTGGGGCTCTATGCACTATGGTGCCACCTAACTGCCCTAATAGAGCTTTCCCAAAGCAGAATGGGCTACCTTGGGAGGGAATGGATTTTCCCTCCTAGTGGTCTTCAAGCAGAGCCTGGGTGATCAGTTGTTGGATATGTTATCATGGGGATAACATTAAAGGAGATTCCGCTGCTGAGGTCCCTTCTAATGCTTTAAAAAAAAAAAACGACTTGGTGATTCTGTGACTTATAAGTAGTCTTAAAGCCTGAGAAACATTATCCTGTCTGCCCTGATGATCCCCATGTTTTTGCTTCCTTAGGAGAACCTTCAGAGACTGACGAGGGCCAAGGGCACATTTCCCTTGCTGACGTTGGAACTGAAGAATTCCTCCAGAAATTGACATCCCAGATTACTGAGATGGTGTCTGCCAAGATCACTCAGGGTGAGCAAAGCGGACACTGCTCAAGGCTGACCCTCTGACCTCCTTTCCTAGGAAACAAGAATAGACCTGCTTTTAATTTACTGAAATGGGACCCACATGTGGTGGGATTGGAGAAAATCATAAAAGAGCAGAAAGAGAAATATATTTCCCTCCCCCTCCCCAACCAGAATTCTGCAGAGTTGCCATCTGCCTCACAAATAACCAGTCACCCAAAGGGAATTGATCATTTGTGCTTATTAGCAAGTTCATCTTGTCTGTGACCAGTCCCTGATTATCCCTTGTGCCAAGAGTTCCTAACAGTGAGTCACCCAGAATCCCTCTTATATTTGACCTTGGAGTCCATCGTTATATATTTATTGACAGAAACACTTATAGGGATTGATTGATTCATTTGTTGTATATGTATCCCCAGGCACCTGCCACAATTCTTGATACATACTTGTTTGATTGACATATTACATCAAATTTCATCCTTGCCCTCCACCCACCTCCCAAAAAATACTACTTCTGCAAAGGCAATAGGCCTGGGTGTTTTTCCTGAAGGAGGGGGAAGGAAGGAGAGATGAAGGAAAAAAGGAAAGAAGAAAGGGAGGAAAAGAGGAAGGGAGGAAGGGAGGAAGAAAGAATCAGTGTTCATTACGTGCCAGGTAATGTACCAAGTGCTAGGGATACAGATACAAGAAAAAGAAATACAGTCCCTTCCCTCAAGGAGCTTACATTCTAATGGGGAAAGGCAATATACAAAAGGGAGATGAAAAGCAGAGGGGGGAAGAAATGAAGGCATCTAGCTCGGGGTCATGGTCTTGAAGTCCAGAAGCCAGGAAGAGGGCTAGAAGGATGACAAAGATCATACTCGGCCTTTCCAAAAAATAGGTGTCCCAGGAGGAACTTGCCAATGAGAGAAGTTGGGGGTGGACCTTACAGGAGGATATTCCAGGTTGAAAGGCTACAGGGAGGGGACACTGAGCAACCTTGATGAGTGCTACCTACCCCTACCCTCTGCACCTTATAGTGAACTAGTCCTTCTCTGTGCCTTGTTTCAGCCACTCTCCGGGTCCCTGGAGGGGAGAGTGACGATGAATCCAAGACCCCTTCCCCATCTCCCCGGCATGGCCGGTCCCGGCCTTCCTCCAGTGTCCAGGAGTCCTCCTCTGAGTCTGAAGACGGGGATGCCAGAGGGGAGGTAAGTCATCTTTGGTGGGAGCAGGTAGTTTGCCCTAGGCCAGTCAGTCTCAAAACTGTTTTTGTCCTTTAATGGCACCCTCTGCTCTAGTTGATGCCACTCCCAATAAAGCTCGCCTGAGCTCCTCTGAACACTGGCCCTGGGCTGAGACAGCAGCAAGAAGTTTAGGTCTAATGAAACCTCAGTCATATGAGAAGTAGGACCATCACATATAATCCTAGAAGGGATCTTAGAACTCATCTTGTCCAAAAGTCTCACTTTACAGAGTAGAAACTAAGGCCCAGAGAGAGGAGTGGACATGATCATGGTCAAGTGACTTGTTAAGTGGCAGAGCCAGGATCAGAACCCAGGTTTCCTGGCTGCCAGGTCCAGCATTTCCCATTATCAAAAACTGATAAGGTAGTAGAATATCAAAGCAGTGAGGAGTTCTAGAATGTAGAGCAGAAGATGTTGGAAAACATGGAATACTAGCATTGGACGGGACCATAGAGATCATCTAGGCCAACCCACGTGATGATGAGGATGATGATGATGATGTTGATGACTATCATGGTGATGATAACTGCTAATGCTTATTTGAATCTATGATCTCATTCTAGTCTCACAACAATGCTGTGAGTCAGGACCTTTGAGGATTGTTATACCCATTTTACAATTCAGGAACCTGAGGCCCAGGGAGACTAAGTGATTTGCTCAGGACCACACAGTGAGTTAGTGGCAGAGTTAGGACTTCAACCTAAGTCTTCCAACCCTAGATTTAAGGGTGGCTTCCAGGCTCCTACATCGTACTCACTCCTTCCTCTGATGTCTTACCTTTCACAGATCTTTGACATCTATATGGTCACAGCCAACTACCTGCCCCTGGGAGCAGATCCAGAGGCCATCACATTAAGGGAAGGCCAGTACGTGGAGGTCCTTGATTCAGCCCACCCACTCAAATGGCTGGTTCGGACCAAGCCCACTAAGTCCAGTCCATCCCGGCAAGGCTGGGTGTCACCTGCTTATCTGGACAAGAGGCTAAAGGTAAAACTCTCCTAATAGGCCAGTAGGGGATATGGCATGCAGTGGGACCGGGGAACCTTTCAAGGCCAGGGCATACTAACTAAAATTAGAGTCCTCATGGAGCCCGTAGTCTAGCAAGGAGCTAAGATGCATACATCTATAGCTATAATATATGATGAGGGCGTTTGAGCAGTGCAAACAAAATGCTTTGTGTTACCACCCCATGGAAGTCCTACCTCAGAGTTCCTGTGTGAGGCAGCTCTGCCCTAAGCCCTCAGCAAAATTATACTTTTGAGGAAATGTATGCTCTGCATCGTCCATCTATCCCCTTTTTACTATAGGGCTCTGCTCCCTTGCCCCCCACCCATAGTGCACTATTTTGGCCTGCCCTCCTAGGCAGGGCCCTAGACCTTCCAAAACTCAAGGTAGGCCCAAGATCCAATGCTGAGAAAACTTCTATTTCCTCATCAGCTTTCACCAGAGTGGGCAGCCGCTGAAGTGCCAGAGTTCCCTGGGGAATCAGTCTCAGAAGATGAGTATAAGAAGAGGCTAAAGTGAGTGGGGGCCCAAGCATTTGTTGGTTGGGGTATCAGGAAGTGGCCTTCCAGAATTGACTGAGCTCTCTCACTAACCCATGTATTCACTCGACTCACTCATTTATTCATTCACTTGCCTATTCAATCATCCATTCACTTTAACATCTATTAATTCATTCCCTTATACTCCCTTATTTATTCACTCACTCATTCACTCATCCCCTTTTTTCTTTTTTCCCTTTTTTTCTTACTCATTTACTTATTTACTCATTACCCATTTACTCATGAATAAATGAATGAATGAATGATCAAATATTGAAGCACTTACTGATGCAAATACAAGCAAGCAAGATGGTCCCTGCCCTCAAGGAGCTTACATTTTAATGGGGAAAAACAACATACAGAAGGGAGCTAGAAATTGAGAGGTGGGATGAGCATGGCAGTATGGTTTGTAGATGGCTAGAGAGTGATGTGGAGGCCTGGTTCTAGACGAGACAAGACAAAAGCTCACCTATCATTCATACTCGTCATTCATTCATTCATTTCTTCATTCATTCATTCCTTTTGATAACTGCTTGATGAATGAATTCAGTAGCTCGTTCATCTTGACTTATTTATTCATTCACTTAACCCCAAAATCATGCATTCAGCAGGCATTTGCTAGGTTTTGCAAAGGTACAAAACATGTGGTCCCTACTTTTGGGGTGTAGTTGGGTAGTTGTGGTTGGGTCAAGAAGAATTCCATACATGCAACTCCAAGAAATAGTTACAGAGCAACATGTGAGCCAGGCCTTCCTCCTAAGGGGCACCATGTCTACTAGTGCTGATGGAACAAGGGTCATGGAAAAACCAATAACAAACATATTTTAAGCCAGCGCTATGTGCAGAAAACTGTGCTAGGTCCATAGGAGATAGGAAATTTAGATAACAGCCCCTGGCCTCAAAGAGCTCACACTCTGGTAGGGAGAGAAAACACAAACACCATGTGGATGGGGCTGATCCAGACCTGGGATGCATCTTCTGGGGAGTGTCCTACATGATCATCCCCCTACTTCCCCCACCCTCCTCACTCAGGTGGTTCCTCCCCTGGGGGCAGGGCTCTGGTAGCATCATGTGCTAGGGAAGAGAAGAAGACCTGGGCTTTGGGTCAATGGAAATCTACAACTCCTGAGTAAGGAGCCAAGAGTAGAAGGGGACTCTGCATTGGAGCTTCGAGAGCAGGGAAGGAATGGGGCTCTCTGCCTTGCTCTCATTCACTTCTCCCTCCCTTGGCTCTGTCTGTCACAGCGTTGTCATCCAGGAGCTGCTGAGTTCTGAGCAGGACTTTGTCAGTGCCCTCAACTTCTTACAGACCCACCATTTGCAACACTTGGAGTCCTGCCCCAGTGTGCCTGCCTCTGTGTCTAGCCAGAAACCCATCATCTTCCGGAACATAAACGACATTGGCCATTTCCATGCCAAGTAAGTAGTCTAAGCTCTGGGCTGGACCCATGCTGGCCCCCATTCTTCCTGCCTGACCCCCTACCTTCCCCAAATACTTTCAGAGAAGGCCCCTTCCAGCTCTGGCATTCTTTTTCTAAGGTCTAACATTTCTAAGTTCTAACATTCTGTATTTCTTGTTTTGATATTCTGTTTTCAAGGGCAGCTAGGTGGCACGGTGGATAGTGTTGGGCTTGGAGTCAGGAAGACCTAAATTCACTTAGCCTATCTGAGCCTCAGTTTCCTCATTTGTAAAACGGGGACAATGATAGCATCACCATTATGGAGGTGCTATGAAGATCAAATGGGCTAACATATATGAGGTCTTTTCTATCTTTAAAAGTCTGAGTCTCTGTGAAATGAGTGTAGGAGAGGGAAGATGTCCCCATATTCCCTCCCTATTTCCCTGACCTGAAAGGATACCCTTTGATGAAGACTTCAGCAGTCAGAAGCACCTTAGGGCATTCCCCAAAGCTGCTTTAAGACCCTAGCTGACATGTTGAAGTCCAGAATGAACTATCAGCCAGGGTCCTACCTTACCATACATAGGGTAAAGGAAGGGGGCCCTGCCTTGGTAAGACCAGAGCCTGACCAATGACCAACCTGGTCCAAAACCCAACCCTGCCGCAGTCCTTGAGTTTGCTGACCCAGTTCAGGACGAGTGCCCCAATGTGCGGTGTCCGGTCCATGGTTCTATGGGAATGGATGGGATTGAGGAAGTGCGTAGGGTGGAGATGAAGGGGAGAACTGATTGAGGCCAGCCACCCCAAGCTCTGACCTCTCTCCTTCAGTTGCTTTCTGCAGGAGCTACAGAAGTGTGACACAGATGACGATGTGGCCATGTGCTTTATCAAGAATGAAGGAGACTTTGAAAAGTACATCCAGTACCTTGTGGGCCGCGTGCAGGCGGAGTCTGTGGTCGTCAGCAAGGCTGTCCAGGAGTTCTACAAGGTCCGCCAGGCTTTCCAAGAATATTTGTACCGTCTTCCCAGGAGAGGGGTTGTGAAGGAAGTGTTTTGTCAACTTTCAAACACTATAGAAATGAGAGTTGTTCCTATTATTTGGGTCCAGCCTATATTTCCAGGCTGATCTCCTCCCTACTACGCATCTTCTCTTGTAGCCTGCTTGACGCCCTTCAAATATTACTTATGATTTCTCACCTCCACACCTTTACCCGCACCATTCACCTGCTTAGGATGCCTTCCTGTCTCCTTCCTTGCTCTGCCACTAACTTCATGACCTTGGAAAACTCCTTTCCTTCTCTGGGCCTCAGTTTCCTCAACTATGAAATAAAGGGGGTAGTACAGAGAATCCCCAAAGTCTATTCCAGTTAAAATTCTGTGGTTCAGCCTTTCCAAATCGTATACTTCCTTCAAAGCTCAGTTTCATGCCTACCTCCAACACTGTAGGCAGGAGTTAGTCATGGACCCCTTTGATAGCCTATGGACCCCTTCTCAGAGTCAGCATCTTATGATGCACAAGATGACATACGTAATTACAAAGGAAGCCAGTTATACTGAAATACAGTTGGCAAAATGTAAAAAATAAAAATTTAGAACCAGATATCAGGCTAAGAACCCCTGCTCTAGGCCTTGGTGAGTTTTCCTTCCTCTAAACCCCTAAAACACTATTTTCTGTACCCCTTATATAGTGGTTATCAGCGGTGGCTTTATGTCATTACTTATCACCCAATTCAATTGAATTCAGTATCCATTTATTATACACATATTTACTGTGTACAGGGACCTGTGTTTGGAGGGAGGGTTCTAATCTGAAAAAACATCATGGCATTTGGAAAATTGGCACATGCCCAAATAAATATGACATAAGATTGGTTGCCAGGGGCAAAAGAGAGCTCCAAATAAAGTACTTGAGGAAAATTTGAGGGCCTCAAAGGACGAGAAGAATTTTAATAGGCAGGGATAAGAAGTATGCTCCAGGCAGGGGAAAACAGCTCATGTAAATGCCCGGAGATGGGAGATAGCACGTTGAATTCAGGGAACACCAAGTCCAGTTTGACTGCAGCGTAGAATACATGAAGAGGAATAGTGTAAGACAAGCCTGGGAGATCAGAGCCAGACTGCAGAGGGCTAGGGCGAGAACTGTGCGTGGTGTACTCCAGGCAAGAAGGTGCCTCTGAAGGCTTGAGAGTAGGGAAATGACACTGTCAGACGTGTGCAGGCATGTGGAGCTCATCTGCCAGATGATCTACACCCTCCTTGAGGGCAGGACTGTGTTATACGCTTTATGTCTGTCACAAGGGGCCTGACTGTAGTAATTTACATATATATGTGAAAATATACACACATATACATGCATACATGTGTATTACATGTGTGTGTATGTGTATGTATATATGCACACGTGCATATACATACTGGACACAATAATTTTTTTTCAACGGATAGTTATCAAGCATACACTGTTCAGTAATAGACCCCCTCTGGTCCTGTGCAGTTGAGAGCATTTAATTTTTCTCCCTTGTGAGCCGAATGTCGTCTTGTTCTCATGGCAGAAATACTCCGAGGAGAAGCTCTCGGGAGCTGATCCCTCCCAGCCTCCCTTGCCTCCCCTGCAGCACTACCTGGAGAAGCCCATCCACCGAATCCAGCAATACCAGACTGTTATCAAGGTGAGTGGACCAGATTCTCTAGTCTGTGGTCCTTGGGTCCTAGTGGGAGTGACTCCTCCCTTTATTGTTGAGTTGTTTTCATTCATGTCTGACTCTTCATGACCCCTGTTTGGGGTTTTCTTGGCAAAGATAGTGGAGTGGTTTGCCATTTCCTTCTCCAGCTCATTTTACAGATGAGGAAACTGAGGCAAACAGAGTTAAGTGACTTGCCCAGGGTCACACAACTAGTCAGTGTCTGATGGCGGATTTGAACTCTGGTACTCCTGACTCCAGGGCTGGGCTCTATCCACTGGATCACATAGCTACCCTTGACCCTTCCCTTGTCACTGGTGAAAACTCAGAGGCAGCCTCTTATGGTAGTGGAGAGTGCTGGTTTTGAAATCAGACGACCTGTGTTCGAATCCCAGCTCTGACACTTAATAGCTGTCTCTTCCCCTCTCTGAGGCTCATTTTCCTTATCTGTAAAATGGAGGTAATCACCTTTGCAGGGATGATTGGGGTTGTAGTGAGGGAAACATTTTGTAATTCATAGCACTACACAAATGAGAGTTGTTATTGTTGTCATAGTGATGTGTGTAAAGTATTTGTGGAATCAGTTGTAGAGGGTTTGGGCGGATGCTTTCCTGTGGGACAGATGAGTCATTAGCTTTTCTGAATAGAGAAGGGGATTCTGCAGCTGTGCTGAATTCCAGCTCTGACACTTCCCAGCTGTTCTAAACCAAGACAAGTCACTTTTTCTCTAAGCCTTGTTTTCCTCATCTATAAAATGGCAACGCTCATCCTTGGACCACCTGTCTTGTAGGGTAGTAACTTAAGGTGGTACAGGAGACAGCATAGTACAGTGGATAGAGAGCTGACCTGGAAGTCAGGAGGACCTTTGTTCAAGTCTCACTCCTGACATGTACTGCCCTTGTCACTTAACCTGGGGAAAGTCACTCAAACCTCTTAGTGCTCTAGGTCATTGGTGTTAAACTCAAATAGAAAAGGGAGTCACTAAGCTGTATGTAAGGATCCCTGAAGGCTGAATACTGACTGCATTTTAAAATGTAACAATATTTATGTTTTACTGGATTTTTGTTTATCACGTTCAGTATTTCCCAGTTACATTTTAATTAGTGTGTCTGACACTTCTAGTCTAGGCATCTCTCTAAGACTAGAGGAAAGGTTGCAGAAGAGGTGCCAACCTCCCTTGGGAGAGGGAGTGACCTCACCTGA
Source organism: Vombatus ursinus (assembly GCF_900497805.2). NCBI lineage: Eukaryota > Metazoa > Chordata > Mammalia > Diprotodontia > Vombatidae > Vombatus > Vombatus ursinus. The sequence goes on along the minus strand of NW_020954598.1, from coordinate 27,272,270 downwards.
GAGTTCCCTATATCACTGAAATTACCAGTCCAATCTCAGGCCTAAGGCCAAGGAGCAAAATTGAGACAATTATTCAAGATGATTCTTGAACTATAACCTTGGCTGTAACCCATTGATCTAACTAGTTTTCCCTTTTCTAGGAGCTGATCCGGAACAAGGCACGAAATGGGCAGAATTGTGCTCTCCTGGAACAGGCCTATGCAACCGTGTCTGCCCTCTCCCAGCGGGCCGAGAACAAGCTCCATGTCTCACTCATTGAGAACTACCCTGGGACTCTGGAGGCTCTGGGGGACCCCATTCGCCAGGTCTCTTGGGTTGTTCTGGGGTGGGCAGGGTTTAGGGCAGCTAACTTAGCTTTTACCCAAGGATGTAGCTCACTGGCCTCAGTCTAGTCCAGGGGCGCTGTGGGCAGGAAGAGATAAGCAGATCAGCATCTTGCAAAGTCTTGTAAGGCAGGACTTTTCACATGGGCCCAGCCAGCTCTAAGACTCTGGGCAGCTGCTAAGGCAAGGCCCTGGGGAGTTATGAGACCTGGATGTGGCCATGAGATGCTGAGAATGTGCACAAGAGCACCAGTCTTTTCCCATGCTCTGTCCTGGGTTCTGACCTTTGTCTTCCAGAAGCTCCCCTCTACATGTGTGTGTGCGTGTATATGTATGTGTACACATGTGTGTATTTTAGATGTAGATGATAAACTATGCATGCTTTTTGTTTCAACAACATTTATCTAGCCCCTCCCAGGCAAGAACTAGTTCTGGGTGCTGGGGAATATAAAGATAAAAAATTATACAGTCCTGCCCTGAAGGAGATTGTAACCTAATGTAGGAGTGTGTATGTGTATATGCACATATGGATTATATATGTTGCACATATAAACAGGTATATGTGACTTAATCTCTGGGTCTCAATTTCCTTCTCTTTAAACAAATGGAATTGGAATATCTAGCCTCTAATATCCCCTACAGATATAAATTTCTGGTCCTGTGTTTGTGTGCATATATGGTCATGCACCATGGTATATGGCACCACACTCTGGCTTCAGCATAGCTTTCCATCTTTATTGAAGACTAAGCTCTTTGCCAGGGGTGGGAGGGGGCTTGCTCTGCTTTTTCTTTGTATCCCCAGCACTAAGCACAGTGCCTGGCACATAGTAGGTGCTCAATACATGCTTAATGATGGATGGATGGATGGATGGGTGGGTGGGTGGATGTACTGGATGCTGTAGGCAAAGTAGACTCCTTGCCATTCCCCATACAAATGCCATGCTTTCCCACCCACCCACCTCTGTGATTTTGCTCCTATTATCCCCATCAGGTGTAGCTAGAATTCCCTCTTCCCTCTCTTCCCTTCTTCAACACGTTGAGTTCCTACCTAGCCTTGAAAGCCCGCCTCTTTTATGAAGACCTCCCTAATGGCTAATGATAGTCCCTGTCAGACTTTACCTAGGACTTGGTCTGCCTCTTCTGTAATGCACTTATCACGTAACATTGTGCATTTTGTCTAATCTTCCCCTGCTAGACTTAAGGCTTCATGTGAGCAGGGACCATAACTTAGCTAAACTTTGTGTTTCCCCCATTGCCCAGCACAGGCATCTAGACATACTAAGTAATTAATTAATTTAATAAATAAATGAAATGAAAGGTAAGGTAATAAAGATTGATAAAATTATAAAAATTAAAAGTAATTAATAAATAAACTTAGCTACAGTGAATGCCTATGGGTATATATATATGTGTGTATATATATATATATCCATAAACTTATATGTCTGCATACTGTATGTATATGTGATACTATGACCCATCCCTTATTGTTGGAGGTAATTGTTTGGAATTATTTATTGCATGTTTAATTTTTCTAATTATGAACCTGGATTTTAATAGAATAAAACTGGGTGGAGGAAGGAGATGGGGGGCTCAGATTGAGCATCCTAAGAGCAAGGAAGTGGCTGAATTAATCAATTAGTAATATGAGGTCTAACAGCACCATATTTAATTTTTGGGTTACTGATGTATGTGAATGAGTGCCTGACCAAGGCCAGTGAGTGTTTACTATTTAGTAATTTGAGAACACTGAGGCACTATTTGGTTGTTTAAGGGATGATGGAATATTATTTGGTAATTTGAGGACTGAGGGGACCCAAATTGACTAAAGCCTGAAATGGTACTTCCTTGGTTGTTTGATGACTGATGAGACTTCATTCAATGATTTGAGGGTTGATGGAGACAGTGTTTGGTTATAAGTGGGTACAGGTACTCGGAGGTACATGCGAGTGAGTCCTCCATTCTGACCCTTAATGTCCCTGCTGCTCCTTACAGGGTCACTTCATCGTGTGGGAGGGAGCCCCTGGAGCCAGGATGGGCTGGAAGGGCCACAACCGACACGTCTTCCTCTTCCGGAACCACCTGGTCATCTGCAAGCCCAAACGGGACTCCAGGACAGACACCTACAGCTACGTCTTCAGAAACATGATGAAGGTATGCAAGATGCTGAGGCCTCCCTCCCTGTTGTGGCCACCTTCCTCCTTCCCCAGACTAGACTTCCTGCTAACCCCAGCAGGCCTATGGTGTTTTACATCAATAATGCATATTGACAGTGTCTATGCATCAATACTGTTCCATAGCATGGTAACCCTTGCCCCGTTATCCAGATGGGACCAACCAAAGCCCCTGGGGGAGCAAAGGGACATGCTTCAGATCAAGGAGCAAAATCATACCAAAGACAATTTTGAGGGAGCAAGATGGAGCTGGGGGAAGGCTTTAGCAGGCACTTTCATAGAATCCATTCCGGAAGGACCTGTCAGAAGTGGGAAAGATCATAGAACACAGAACACAGAATGTCGGAACTGTGAGGGACATTAGAACATAGAATGTCAGAGCTGGAAGGAATCTTAAAATATAAAATGCAGAGCATAGAATGCCAGGGTTGGAATGACCCTTAGAGACCATCTAGTCCAACCCCCCTCATTTTACAGAATAGGAAACTGAGGCCCAGAGAGAGGAACTGACCTCCCCAAAATCACATCACCATAAAGGGCAGAGGCCAGATTCAGACTTCCACATATATGAAACAACATGGCATTTTGAACACCATGCAGTGCTGGGTAAATGTAAGGAATCATTCCAGGGAAGACCACCACCTGTGGCTTATCTTATGGACAGACAAGGGACAGAAACCACTAAGGACATTTCTCCGTTACTGAAGTTCACAGAATCACAATAGGTCAGAGCTAAAAGGAGCCTTAGAGATTAACGGGTCCACCTCTTTTGTTTCATAGGAGAAAACAGCTAATGACAGACCTGGGACTCAAACTCAGGTCTCCTGACTCACAGGCCAGATCACTTTTCCCTATATCATAGCTGCATCGGCTCCTCCTCACCCCCTCACCCCCCTTACCCCATCCCCAAAAAACAACCTTTCCCTGCCATATTTACCACCTGTGTGACCTTGGACCTCACCTACCTAGGCTTCTGTTTCCTCCTCTGTTAAATGAGGAGGTTAAACC
>NW_020954598.1:27266638-27268659 GCF_900497805.2 Vombatus ursinus | reverse complement strand
ACTCCAGTGTCTTTGCCAAGAAAACCCCAAATGGGGTCACAAAGATTTAGATACAACTGAAAACAACTGAACAACAAAAAAAGTTGATATATACATATAACATATATATATACATATAGCCACATATATATGTGTGTTTTGTATGTATGTATATATGTGTGCAGATAGATATAGATATAGATATGGGCAGTTAGATGGCACAGTGTATAGAGTGCTGGACCTGGAGTCAAGAATGCCTGAGTTCAAGTGCAGCCTCAGGCACTCACTAGCTGCATGACCCTGGGCAAGTCACTTAACCCAGTTTACCTCAGTTCCTCAATCTGTTAAATGAGCTGGAGAAGGAAATGGCAAACCATTCCAGTGTCTTTGCCAAGAAAACCCCAAACAGGGTCTCAAAGAGTTGAACAGGACTGAAAAATAACTAAACAACAACAACAAAACAAGACGGCCTCTGAAGTCCAAGCTAATAAGTACTAAGTACTTACTAAGTGCTAATGAGTTGGGTCATTTCCTTGGGCAACCCCAGACTCCTCTGATGGTCATCTTGTGGCAGAGTCAACAGAGCACTGGTCTTGGAGTCAGGGAGACCCAAGTTAGAATCCTGCCTCACTCATTACATGAACCTGGACTAGCCCTCTATGAACTTCAGTTTCCTCATCTATAAAATGGAGATAATCGAAGCACCCACCTCACAGGGTTGTAATTGCATTGAATGAGATAATATATGCTAAGTGCTTTGCAAGTGTTAAAGCATTACATAAATGCCAGTCTAACCTAAATCATCTGAGCTCCTCTGGGATCGATCAGCCCCGAGCAAGGACAGAGAGTGACCGGCCAAGCTACCTAGAATGGGATGTAGGTCTTCAATTAGAAATCCCATCAGGCTCGAACCCTCCTAAGAAAGTAGGAGGGATAGAAGGAACTTTATTTCTCGTATTGATCCTGTCCTCTCCAACCCTAGCTGAGCAATATCGATGTGAATGACCAGGTAGAGGGGGATGACCGGGCCTTCGAGGTCTGGCACGAGCGCGAGGACTCAGTTCGCAAATACCTGCTGCAGGCTCGCACTGTCATCATCAAGAATTCCTGGGTGAAGGAGATCTGTGGTATCCAGCAGCGGCTCTCCTTACCTGTCTGGAGTAAGTAGAGTGCAATCATCAGGGCAGGGGTGGGGAGGGGGGGAGTGAAGCCCAGAGCTTGGTTAGGGAGTTTGCCCTACTTGGGGATTGGGAATTATTTGGACAATTGAATTCCCCCGTATCCTCCTTTGTAGAATGGTTTATTGTGGAATGGCTGAGACCTCATGGGCTTGTTTGATCCCAACATGTTGGAAGATGATTGTGCTGGGATAAAGCTGTCCTGTGGTGAAAACAATGCTAGGTTGGAACTAAGGAAACCTGGATTCAGAGACCTTAGGCAGGTCTCATTACTGCTCTGTGCCTCAGTTTCCTCATCTGTAAAATGGAGATAGTAAAACTAACACTCTTCCACTAAAGTCCTATTCTGATGCCTCATCATTGATTGGAGGTGATTATCCAATCAATTGAAAACTATGACATGAAGGCCGAGTCTTGGTAGATCCCATAATGCCAGAAAGCCCAGTATATGCCTTCCAAAAAACACAACCTCGTTAAGTGGGGCTAGAAGGCTGGCCATGCGGTGATGAGTTCTTTGGGCTACAGGGTGACTCACAAAGGCCATCTGCTAAGGTGTCTGAGGCCTGGTTGGTGGAGACTGTAGGCACACACGTTGACAGGATCGTATATCCTTGAGAGATCAGAGCAAGCCTTGCACTACCTCTCCCCTCTGATTGTTGGGAGAACCTTCGAACCTAGAATGCAGAATGTCAGAACTGCAAGGGGCCTTGGGTGGTAGAATGTCGGAGCTAGAAGGAGCCTTTGGATTTTAAAATGCTACAGGAATTGGGACTATTGTGAGCATTGGACAAGAGGAAGCCATTGTGGTTTTTCAGCTTGGGGAATGCATCACCTCCATTAGGGAGATGATTGAGGCACATATTC
>NW_020954598.1:27237883-27266609 GCF_900497805.2 Vombatus ursinus | reverse complement strand
GGATGGATGGATGGATGGATGGATGGATGGATGGATGGATGGATGGGGGAACAAAGGCAGGGAGGCCCATTAAAAGGCAGTGACTCCAGGTGAGAGGTCTTAGTATTACTCTTTTCTAGAACAAAAATGACTGGCTCAGAATTCCTCATGGTGACTGGGCATGGGCAGAATCTTGAATTTACTTCCAAAAAACCTGCTTGCCCCTCAAGCGTCCTCATGTCCTATGTGTGCTTTCAGGCCCTCCAGACTTTGAGGAAGAGCTAGCAGACTGCACAGCCAACCTGGGTGAGACTGTCAAGCTGGCCTGCCGGGTGACCGGGATCCCAAAGCCCATTGTCAGCTGGTACAAAGGTAGGAGGACTCGTAGACGGGGCGCTGGGGAAGAGGGCCTTTGGGATCTTCTTTCCCGTAGTCAAGCAGCTCAGCTGCACAACTCTGACCCCCGAGCCCATAGCACCTCCAGGCTAGCCTAATTCCATTCCTCACTCAGCGGCACCAGGGAAAGTGCAAATCCTGCCTGACGCTTACTATCTAGGCAGAACCGAGACACAGGTAAATATGGTAGGTAAATCATTTGTCCACCCTGAACCTTAGTTTCTTGTCTGTAAAAAGAGGCATAATAAATGCCAGTAGTACAAATATCACAGGATTATCACAAGGGTCAAATGAGACAATGTATATAAAAATGCTGTACAAGTTTTAAAGTCCTATATAAAGCCTTATTTATCATCATCATCCTCATCATTCCTTTGTCCTCACAACACAACATTCACCATGCTTGGGGGAGTCCATTCAAGAAAGAAGTAATCAATGTAGTATTGTGGAGAAAACACTAGCTCTAAAGTCAGAGGACCTGGGTTCAAATCCTGCTTGCCACTTATTATCTGTGTGACCTTTAGGAAGTCCCTTCTCTTCTCTGGGTTTCAGTTTCCTCATCTATAAAATGAAAGGATTGGATCAGGTGGTCTGGAAGGTCCCTTTCAGAGAGGCAACATAGTGTAGCAAAAACAGCCCAGGATTGGTAGAAAGGAGACCTAGCTTCTGCTCTTGGCTTTGGTACTTTTGGGGAAGTAATTTCCCTTTCACTTAATCTGGGTTTCCTCATCTGTCAAGGTGGGGGGAGATGGGGGAGATCCTAATTCCTGCCATTTCTCACAGTTAAAGATCAACTATAACCATGTTATAATGATCAAGGGCTGTGTTTGGGGTTGGGAAACTAGATTTGAGTACCAACCTTCATGTTTATATGTGACTTCCCCTCACTGACTCAATTTCTCCATCTGTAAAATAGGGCTAATAGTGTTGAATTACCTATTTCACAGAGTTATTGTGGAGAAAGCACTTTGTAGATGTTAAAGCATCATAGCCGGGTTCCTTAGCCTTTCTTTGTGTTATGGTCCCTTGGCAAAGCCTTCTCATAATCATATTTTTAAATGCATAAAATAAAATACACAGGATTACAAAGGAAACCAATTATATTGAAGTAGTTATCAAAAAATTTTTTTCTGAATTCATAGACTCCCAAGTTAAAAACGCCTACCTATAGGAGCAAGAATTACTATTAGCAAGAATAACATCACATCCTGATAACAGAAGTGGTTAAGAAAGTGTAACATACACAGTAAATGGGAGGAATTGTGATAAAGGGAAGACAGAAAGCCCCTGGTCAGTGTATTCCAAGGCTTCACATCTCTCCAGTAGCACTGTGTCAAAATGGGAAGAGCTCTAGACTTAAGGTCAGAAGAGCCAGGGCCCATATCCCAGCCCTACCACCAACCAACCGTGTCATACATCATGGGCACTGGAAGTGCTGGACCCCCCAGCCGTGTCCCAGCCCCGCCCCAGGCTGCTGGGCCACGATGGCTGATATTCTTCTCTCTCTACCAGACGGGAAACCAGTGGATGTCGATCGTCACCACATCTTCATAGAAGACCCCGATGGTTCCTATGCCCTCATCCTGGACAGCCTGACGGGTGTGGACTCAGGACAGTACATGTGCTTTGCTGCCAGTGCAGCTGGCAATGCCAGTACCCTAGGCAAGATCCTGGTGCTAGGTAAGTCCACTAAGAGGCTCCTGCAAGCTTGCAAGTGCTGTAAGAGGATGGGGCTGGGATTGCAGGAGCACTGGGGAGAAACCCTCACCCAAAAGAACCATGTTGGTCTAAGGAGAGGCTATAATTTCCCCCCAAAATCTGACTTGCAAAAACCCCAAGTGTAGCTTTATACTAGTGATTATTTAGCCATATTAACATACATAAATACTTAAATATCTATACTTGTGCATATATTGTACAAAATGGGAGGGGGAGGGAGAGAGAGAGAAGGAGAGAGAGAAAGACAGAGAGAGAGAGAGAGAGAGAGAAGGGGGTAAGGGGGAGAGGAGGAGAGAAAGAGAGACAGAGCGAATTTAGTCCAAAGCCTATATACATATATAACATATAGATACAATGTTATATGCATAGAGCAGCACACTATATATCTATATATCTGCATATCTGTATGATATGGGAGTAATCAGACACCTAGTTGATCTCTAAGCAGATCTAATTACCCCATTACATGTGCATTGCTAGATATGGAGTTAGAGAATTTAGGGCTAAATCCTTACTTTGTTATGTTACCACCTACTCTATGGAGGCAGGGGAGAACAGGTGACCTTAGTCAATGATCCCCAAGTCATTTAGTTACTGTCTACCTCTGGGACTCAGTTTCTTCCTTTATAAAATGAAGGGATTGGACTAAATGAGCTCTAAGGACCCTTCAATGGTTTCATGATTCCAAGAGGCTTCATTTTAGGGGTCCAGCCCACATTTGGACCAAAACTTTACTTCCTCTGCTAATATGCAAACGCTCAAAATTCCAACAATAGATCAATCAACAAACATTTACTAAAAACCTACTATATGCCAGACAAAACTGAAGCTGCTAACCTTAAGGACCTTACGTTTTATCAGGGGAGGATACATACATACATGTGTGCATGCATGTAAACATGTATGTTTACACCTGAATGTGTGTATATACACTTATGCATGCCTATACACATTTATATGTGTGCGTGTGTGTGTTGACCCACATACAACATATATACATGTTGCATATGTATATACATGAATATGTGTGTGTATTGTATGGAGCAGAGTCATTTGAGAATCGTTCTTTTGGGTTAAAGCATGGTAGTGTTAGAATGCAAATGTCCCTGACCTAGCTAGCACATTAAATCTTGCCCAATCACATTCACCTCAATGTGCATGAATTTAGCCAGATTCCTTCCCAAGATCATCTTTGTGTGGGGGAGGTATAGTGAAAGCAAGAAGATACTGGGTGCCTGAGGAAGTCAATGCTGGGTGATAGGGGCCCTGCAAAGGAGGAGCTAGAGAAGGGAAAGACAGACTTTATTTCTCTCTTGCCTTGCAGTCCCTCCACGATTTGTGAACAAAGTCCGAAATGCCCACTTTGTGGAGGGTGAAGACACTCAGTTTACATGCACCATCGAGGGAGCTCCTTACCCCCAAATCAGGTGGGTTCCTCAAATGCCGACCTTTGGGAAACCAAAGGGATGGTCATCAGCCTTTTCTGGAGAACTGGGGAAACTATCCCTGGGCAGTTCAAAAGAAAGAATAAGAGGAGAGAAAGACAAAAGAGGAGATACTGTGATATTGAAATGACTCCATGATTTCATTACGATGCAGGTCACAGCACCTTTCCACCTTCCCATTCCCACCAGTCCTTGCCCTTCCATAAATCATCCATAGATGATCTATCCAATGTGCTGGCAGCCGTCCTCTAGTTCTTAAAATATCTCAAGGTAACCATTGTGGTGCTGTGTCCCTAATTGTTATCCCTCATTTGTGCTAAATGAGAGGCCCATCTCCTTGTCCAAAGATGTCCCCTCATAAAATACCAGTGTTTCTTTTCTTCCATCCACACCTGAACTGTCCAGAAGGCAGGTTGGGAGCCGCCTCTCAGGAAAGATATCTTCAAGTTGGAAATGATTCAGAAATGGGCAGCTCCAGTGATCAATGGAGTTTAATAAGGATTTCATTGTAATTCAATTTAGAGGTTCATGTATGAGGACAGGGAGAAGGTTAGGACTCTTATTGTAGTGAGATACAAACTGAGGGGGACACTATTGAAACCAACAAAATCAAGCAGGGATGGTGTGGGGCAGGGGAGGGGAACCTGCGGGCTCAAGGCCACACGTGGCCCTCTAGGTCCTCAAGTGCTGCCTTTTGACTGAATCTAAACTTCACAGAACAAATCCCCTTAATAAAAGGATTTGTTCGGTGAAACTTGGATTCAGTCCAAAGGCCACACCCAAGGACCTACAGGGCCACATGTGGCCTCGAGGCCGAAGGTCAGCCACTGGAACTCTATGCCCCCTTTGGAGTTCAAAGGGGATCGCTTTGGACTGGTGAAAAGGTAGCCCTTGGGTACCCAGTGGAGAGGATATATAGACCTCATATCCCCCTAAGATGTAGTTCAGGCCAAAATTATAGATGATCTCAAGACAAGGATAAATCACTATCTAAATGGAGGGCATTCTGGACCGTAGCAATGGTGTAAGGTGGGAATGGGCGTTATATGAGGTGGGGATAGTGAGATCAGCCTGGCTGAAGCGAAAGACTTCATCTTCCCCAAAGTCTCAGATCTGGGCATGGGCTTGAAGTGCCCTCAGCTGCACCCACTTTGGACAGGTGTCAGTGTGGACTAGCCCTCATGGCCTTCTATCCACAGGTGGTACAAGGATGGCACTCTGCTGACTGAGGGCAGCAAATACCAGATGTTCAATGAACCCCGGAGCGGGGTGCTGGTACTAGTGATCAAGAAGGCCTGCCAGGAGGACGTGGGGCATTATGAGTGTGAGGTGAGTGCGGGAGGCTTTCCAAAGCTCTCCCTGCTTCCCTGAAGGCAATGCAATGGCTCTGGAGCAAGAGGAACCTGGGTTCAAATCCCACCTCTGATGCTTGCTTCTTTTTGTGACATTAAGCAAGTCACTTACTTCCCTTGGGCCTCAGTTTTCTCATCTATAAAATGGGAAGGTTGGATAAAATGGCCTCCAAGGTCACTTCCAACTCTACATTTATGATCTGATCATTATGAACCTGTCTTCCCAGGAATGAGAGGGTAAGAGGGACAATCCTGTAACATGTCACATTTAAATAGCACTTAGTGTTCAAAGTATTTTTAAATCTATGATCTTACTTTAGCCTCCAAACCATCCTGCTGGTGGGGGTGGGGGTGGGGGGCCAGTAAGGAAGTCCTATATGATTATCATTATCTATATAGATATCTATATCTATATCTGTATCATTATCTGTAAGAGAGAAAACCAAAACTCAAGAGGGGAAGTTCCCTGGCCTTAAGTCAGATAACAAGTTAAGGTCAAAACCCGGATTCGAATCCAGGATTTTTTCCTCTTTCAAAGTATGTCTTGGTGACTCCAACAGACCTTAGGTCAGGAGTTCTTAACCTTTTTGGTATCATTTATGAGAAAGCCCCTAGACCCCTTCTCAGACTAGTGTTCTTAAATGTATAAATTAAGAAAGGAAGGAAACAAGCAAGTATTAAGCACTTAACTATGTGCTGATATACATACGATATACATAGGATTACAATGGTAAGCCTGTGCTCATGTGTGGGCTGCAATAGATCTAATAACTGATAACTAGAGCACTTTTGGTGGCTAGGTAGTGCCATAGTGCATAGAGCTCTGGGCTTGGAATAGGGAAGATTCTTCTGAGTTCAAATCCGACCCCAGACATTTACTAGCTGTATGACCTTGGGCAAGTCACCTAATCCTGTTTGCCTCAGTTTCCTTATCTGTAAAATAAGCTGGAGAAGGAAATGGCAAATCACTCTAGTATCTTTCCCAAGAAAACCCCAAATAGGGTCACAAAGAGTCAGACACAACTGAAAACTACTGAACAATAGAGTAGTGATGTGCGTAAATGATATTTCTAGATCTTTACAACAACTGCATCATGACATGAAAATATCTATGGTTCCTATTGGGGACAAAGTTACAGATACTACTCATACTATTGTGCTTTTGTTACCTACATTTATAATTGAGGAAAAGGCTAACTTTCAGATAGAGGTCAGTGAATATATAAAAGTGCTGTACTTTTTTGTCCCATCCAAGTTCACAGACTCCCTGAAATCTACTGCAAGGCCCTTTAGGTGTCGCTGGGCTCCAGGTGAAGAGTGCCTACCTTAGGCCAGTTTCTGACGTGTTTCCCTTGAATATTTACAGCTGTCAAACAAGCTGGGATCAGCCCGCAGTGGAGCTGAGCTGTTTGTGCAGAGTACAGCCTTACTGGCCCAGGAGAAGAGAGGAGAACAAGCTATCACCATCGAAGGTAGGTTTCCTCCTGATGCCCCATTCCGTAAGTATCCTGCTGAACTCCCCTTCCCATTGGCTACAGGGACTGACTGTGATCGCCAGTTCTCCTGTGAGGTGTCTTCCCAGTGGGCTGGCCTCAGTTATTGTGTAACACGAGCACAGGGGCCTCACCACCTCCCCTAATGCAGCCGACTGCATGCAAGCCCACCTTTGCAGCTCCAAGGGTGGAGCGCAGTTCAGTTCAACTAATTCTTTATTGAACTATTGGACTCCAGGTGTCGTGGCATACGATGGGAATGGAACAGGAAAGGACTCAGGCTTGGTTTATGGTATATACTTGGGTTAAAACAGAGAAAAACATACCAGTGGTAGACAACACAGTGCCATTTACAGTCAGTGAGCAAGCTTTTTGCCTACAGGCCTGATGTCTGCCTGTGGAGCAGTATATCCACCGAATTTAATTCAAGAATCAGTCTACTGTTACCTGCCCAATCAAGAAAGGCATCCTGGAGAAGGGGAGCTCTGAGTTTCAAGAGGGAGCTATACTAATAACTGAGTGAATCAGGAAAGAGCTCGCATATAAGAGGGTACCTGAATTATGCTTTGAAGGAAAATAGAGATTTTATCTGGCACAGGTGAGTGCCTTTATGCAAAGGCACCAAGAGGAGAGATGGAATATTATATACTTGGAAGAGCTAGAAGGCCAGTTCGACTGGAAAAGAGAATGTATAAAGAGAAGTAATGGGAATTTAAAATGGAAAAGTAGGTGAGGACTGGATCGTGGATAGTTTTAAGTGCCAGGCTAAGGATTTTGTGTTTTACCCTAGAGGCAAAGGAGGCTGTTGAAGATTTTTGTGTTTTGGGGTGACATGATCAGATCTGTGTTTTAGGAATGCCAATTTGGCTGTTGTGTGGGTGGCTTGGGGAAGGCTGAGACTGAAGGCAAGGAGACTCATTAGGAAGTTATTGGAGTAGTCTCAGTGAAAAGTAATAAAGGAGATATTGTAGGGGTAGCATTGACAAGATTTGGAAACTGACTTTGAGAGTTGAGGGAGAAGAGTTGCTGATGACTCCAAGGTTGTGGGCCTGGGTGACTGCAAAGATTGTGGTGTCGTCACAGAAATGAAGTTTAGAGAAAGGTTGGCTTTTGGGGAGAGAACAAGTTCGGGTTTGGACACATAGAATTTGAGATGTTTGTGGGACGTCCAAGTGGACGTACCCAGCAGGCCATCAGTAATACAGGCAGCTAAGTGGTACAGTGGATAGAATACCAGGACTGCAGTCAGGAAGACCTGAGTTCAAAATCTGGCTCCAAACACTAGCTGTATGACACTGGGTAAGTCGTTTGACCTCTCTTTGCCTCAGTTTCCCCATCTGTAAATTGAGTAGTACCTACCTCATAGGGTTGTTGTGAGAATCAAATGATATAATACTTATAAAGCGCTTAGCACAGTGCCTAGCACGTAGCAAGCATTGTATAAATGTTAGCTATTATTATCCAGCACTTAACACAGTGCCTGGAACATAGTAGGTGCTCAATAAATGTTTATCCATTGATTGATTGATTGATTGATCAATATGGGCTTGCAGTTATGGAACATATAGATTTGGGAGTAATTTGCATAGAAATAATAACTTAACCAATGGGATCTTAACTGATGAGATCACCAAAGGAGAAAGTTCTATAGCAAGATCATAGAAACAGTCCCCAGGCTCTGCCTGGGGAGATCTTTCCACTTAGTGGGAGGGAGAAGGAAGATGACCCAGGGTAAAGGAAACCAAGGAATGGTAAGACAGATAGGAGAAGACCCAGGAACCAAGAGAGGCAGTGTCACAGAAGCCAAGGAAAGGCCCAGGAGGGTGGGGAGGAGTAGGGAGAAGGGCGGTGTTCCCCAATGTAAAATAACTGCATTCGTAGCAATATGAGTTCAGCACCCAATGGAGGGTACAATCAGAGTTCGGAATGAGCAAAATAGGCATGGGGCAGGGAGAGTCAGGGAAGGAAGACTTCACATTTGTCCCAAGCAGAAAGCCCACATACACATTCCAAATTACCGTGACGGCTGTGTCTAAGAGTCGAAGAGGGGCTTAAACATTCAGAACCTATGACTGGGGCAGTCATGAAGGAGACTCAGATGCATTCAATAAACATTTATTAAGTTGCTACTGTGTATAGAGACACAGTTTACATTAAATACAATCCTTGGCCTCATAGAGCTTGGTGCCTATTAGCGGCTATAACTCACAATATTACATGGTAAATGTATTCGAGATCTATAAAACAAAGGCACATTGGGGGCGGGGGGGGGATCCATTGCTAATAGGGAGAATCAGGGAAGGCTCCCTGGAGGAGGTAGCATTTGAGTTGGGCTAGTCAGGAATTCAGTGGATGAAATGCAGAGGAAAGGCATTCTAGGAACAGACAACTGTGTCAGCAAAGGCAGGGAGGTGGGAGAGCACGGGCTATGTTCAAAGGATGCTGAGTTAGCCAGCTTATCTAGAGCGTAAAATTAATGAAGGGAAGATATGTGAGGTAAGTCTGGAAACAGATTTGTGCCATGCCATATTGCAATGGGCCTTAAGTGCCAGGCAAAGGAGTCTAAATTTTAGTCAGGTGGCAATAGGGAGCCAGTGGAGATTTTTGAGGAGAGTAACATGACCAGATATAAATGTCAGAATGATTCTTCTATCAATGGGATGACGATCGTGCTCCCAATCTTCAGAGATTCAGGGAGAACTAATTAACCCCCTTGCTCTGGGATGGTGGCTTCAGGAACCCCCTTGATGTTTAGGACGGTTTCTTTACAGGGGAATCCCAGTTGCCGTATGGGAAGGCAAGTTCAGAGCCCCAGAGGAATAGAGTGAGCGTATTCAGTATATGTACAAAGGAAAAGCCAGTTGCTAGAACCCAGAGCGCTGCTCAAGAGAGGAAGCCCATGTGGTGAACCTCAGTGAAAAGACTTGAGAAGCATGAGAACACTGGGTACTAGAGCCACTGTATAGGGAGGTCCTCAAAGGTTAAATGACCCGGATGTGGATGTGGATGCACAAGTTGGATAGAGAATAGACCAGATGACCTCTGAAGTTCCTTTCAATTTTATTGTTCTATGAAAATTGTATACCTTTGGAGGGAATGAGCTCCCTATCACCAGAAGTGTTCTAGCATAAGCTAAACCACCTACTAGGGATTTATCAGGAGTCTACATAGGTTGGAAATTAAATCAGATGATCCCTAAAGTGAGTTGCCAAGAATTTACTGAAGACAAATTCTGCACCTTTTACAATTAGACCTGGGACTGTGGCTTGATTCCCCATACTCCAGAATCTCTCTCTTTATTTTTCATCTGACATTTCTCTTCCCAACATGACCTCTAAAGAAGTTTGAACCTTATGGTCATAGAAGTGTCCAAAAATGGGCTGCCTCTTAGGCTAGTGAGTTCCCTATCACTGGAAATTTCCAAGTGAAGGCTGGATGGCCGCTTGTCAGGGATATTGGAATTCCTGCTCAGTCAGAGAAGTTGGAGCTCTGAGATCCCTTCCAGCTTTGATATTGTAAGATTCTTTGATTGTATGAGGAGACTGGGTTTATGCTAGGTTTTTTGAAGGATGGGGAGGATTTGGACAGAGGGAGATGTCTCCATGGAGAAGATGGAGACACATGGGACAGCTAGGAATAAAAATAGCTGAAATTTATATAAGCACATTTGAAGTTTGCAGGGCATTTTACATAGATGATCTCCTATGATCCTCAAAACAATCTTATGAAGTAGGTATTGAAGGTAATATTATCCCTAGCCTCCCAATGAGAGGAAACTGAGGCTCAGGGAGTTTAAGTGACTTGCCTATGGTCACACAGGGAATAAGTATCAGAAGTAAGATTCAAGCCTAGGTTTTTGAGTCTGTGCTGACTCTAAGTCAGAACTTCCCACCATACTACATGGCCTTAATACAGTTAAATGGATTTGGAATTGGTTGTTGAGAAGACTTAAAGAATTACCCTGGGCAAGTTCATTGCCCTTTACAGACTTGT
The DNA here is from genome assembly GCF_900497805.2 of Vombatus ursinus. Classification (NCBI taxonomy): domain Eukaryota; kingdom Metazoa; phylum Chordata; class Mammalia; order Diprotodontia; family Vombatidae; genus Vombatus; species Vombatus ursinus. The sequence goes on along the minus strand of NW_020954598.1, from coordinate 27,256,232 downwards.
TTTCTATTCTGTAAAATGAGAGTATTGGACTAGGTGAGATCTCATCCTCTAAGGACCCTTCCAGCTCTCACATTCCTATAACTCTCAGCCCTTCTTTGTGGGTACCTTTTTAAATCAAATATTCAATCAATAGTGCCCTTACTGTTCAGTCACTCTCTACTGACTCTCTACTGACCAGGAACCCCTTTACCAGACTTTATATTGAGTTAGTGCCTCCAGTATGGAAACCAGACTCTAGCCCTCTGACCTCCTCTAGCATGTAACTTGACCACCTCCTCAGGCTCCTTCCAAAGGAGAGTAAATGATATCTGCTTGGTTAACACACAGAACACTCACAAATTTGGATAGAGATTTGCTAATACACAACTTATAGAGAGCAGCCTTTGTGAAATGTTTCCAAGCCAACCCCTCCTTGTGGCTTGGACAAATCCCACCACTCACCTATCTCTATGACTGTGCCCCCAGCATGAGGGACACATACCCACTTCACACCCATCTCCCATTTGCTGTCTCTAATTTCAGATCCCTCTGAGCATCACTGAGCTCAAGCTGGGTACTTTTAGACCATGTGATCAGAAGCAGTCTCTGCTGGCGATTCAATGTAGTTCAACATTGGATGGTAGATTTATGATCAGTCTGTTAAAAGAATAAAAAAAAAAAACAACTCATGCCATTGGAGGGGCAGAAGGAGTCACTTTGAGAGTGACTTTGCCAAACCAACAAGGTGGAGACACAGCAGCTGACATCCCTACAAAATCCATCTAGGGAAGGGTGTGTGATGGGAATAATGTTGTTTAACCTTTGGGAGTGGCAAGAACACAGTACACCCCACCAACATCATGGGCAAGGTCTAACCGGGGGATGACGTCCTGTGCAGATCACCATTTGTTGTTGTCTCCTGTTTCCAATGCATTACTCATATCCGTGTTTCATAATTCTGTGTGAATAGCTGGTTTAACCCATTAACCCAGAGGGATCTGTGGCCAAGGATGGAATAAGCTCCTGCCTGATCTTAATGCTTCAAGCATATTAACCCGCATATCAAGAAATCCTGCTTTGTGCAGCTGCCTTCCTCGATTGCCAAGAACATTGAAGTGATGAACTAGGGGCAAGATTCATTCATTCAAGAAACACTTGTTAAGCACTTATTGTATGTAAGGAACAATATTAGACCCCAAGGAAATTACAGAATATAGATAAGATAGCCTCCATCCTTGGGAAGCTCAGAATCTAGGCAAGGAATAAGACACATAATTATACTACATAGTATCACATGAGGAGTACATTAGAGATTTGTCCTCTTCTGGGTTCAAAACAGTCAGTATGAATGAAGAAATGGTTTTGGAAGAGTTCAATCAATCCATTAACAGATCAGAGACTCAAATACCCTAATTCTACTTTTCACATGGGCCCAACTTCCAAATATAATTTTCACTCAAATCCCTTTATCTTAGGAGAACTCTACCCAAGTCAATCCCATCCTTCAGAGGCTTCCAGGATGGTGATTGTTTTTCTATATGGACCCAGATATGGCACTTAATTCAGATTCAGCCCATCAATGGTGCCTGCTTATTAAAAAACCAGTGGATTGTCCCTGCTAAGAAGTAAGGACAGACCCACTGCTATATATATATAATATTTATATATATATATATATACATATATATATATATATCTTTATTCATGGGCTCTAATGATTGGAAATGTTCAAATTACATGTTATCATTTAAGGAAAGGTACCAAAAAGCAATCACGGCCACCCAAAGATCATTGGATTCCATTAGAACATCGTAAGAGTTGCACAGAGCTTATCTTGTTCCCCTAGAACATAGCAACAGAACCTTATAATCTATAAGGTAATTATTAGCTTGTTAGAAGAGTATTAATATTGTAAAATATACATGGAGAAGGAAATGAGATATTATTTCCAATGAGCTTATTTTAACAGAGCTCAGTTGAGAAATAAGATGAAGATAAGTAGGATCATGGAATACCTGCTTTTCCATCACCTACATCAATAGGTAAAAGTAATTTACTACAGAGAGGTAGGGCAATTGACCATAGAAGTAAGTTGTCAGTAGCTGCTGCCTTTAGGAGGGAACCTGTCTCTCTCCCACTCTGAGTCAAAAATGAAAAATTCAAAGTATCCTCTGTCCTTTTTTCCTTTCTTTAGAAATTTATCAACGGGGGCAATGTCCCATAAAGCCCTTTTGTGAGCTTATATCAGGGTCCCACAACCTCTGAATGAAAGGGCTCCACACTCTCTGACATAGGCCTGCCTTAGAGAACAGGCTGAGAAGGTATTGCGAAGGAAATGGGTGCTACTGACTTTCTGGCACAGAGCCATCATCACCCAATTATTTGCTCTTTGATGTGCTCAAGATCTCAGACAGTTCACAGCCTGCCCCAACACATAAGAACTCCCCAGGGACATATATAACACAGGGTAACATAGAAATTTACAAAGACAAAAAAAACATCCCTCGCCCAAAGAAATACTGCTCTTCCATGAATAGATCTCACCTGGTACTCTCTCTCTCTCTCCCACTCCAAGAAAAAAAACCTCTGCAATTGCAGTCTATAAGAAACAGGATTCATAAGGTCAAACTCTCCTTTTTAATCTGTGATTTAGAGGCAGCTTTAGAATGGAGTCCTCCTTAAGGAAATAGGCCACAGCTTCTCCTTTCCTGCACTCCTAGCTCAATTACCCTGCCTCTATGAGGATGATAGCTTCTTCCCACTGATGTCGATGAGGTTTTTATCAGATTGATCTTAGGCCTTAAAAAGGGAAGAAAACGTGCCTGGCAATTTGGTCTCCCACTACCTTTCTCTGCCTCCCTCTGGATTAGAAGCTGAAGTGTATGCATCAGGAAAACACTTACAGGCCTGTTGGTCTCCTTTAGAGGAGCCAATGAACTCTGACTTTGTGTTCTGAAGCTCTCACTCATAGCCAGAAGATTTTAATCCAAATTTCCTTTGAGGTTTCCATTAATATACTCACCTGCAAACTCTGGTATGAACTACCAAGCTGGAAAGGCTCAGACCACATCTGAGGATTCTCATAGCTAAGTTCAGAGAGGCTCCTCATCAGAAGACCACTGGAAGACTAGCATTTTTGGCCATAGCACCTCTTAAGGCCATCTACTAAGATATGGTATGTCTATAGTCTGTTTCAGTGAAGGATGCCCACAAAATCCCAGATCTAGAACATCAGCTCTTCTCTTGTTAGGGATCTACAGAGGTCTTTTCTCCTACTGACCTGAGTGTTCATTGTTCTTAAGTCAGCTTTACTACTGAAAGGAGAGGGAAGGTTTTAACTTCCTTCTTTCTTTCCTTCCTCTCTCTAACCTGGGACAAATGATAATGAAAAGTAAGAATGGTAAGAAGAGAGGATATATATACCCTCCTATATTTTTCCAAGAAGACTGTCACTCCTCTTTAGCTATCTTCTTTTCTTTCTCCCCCTCCACACCTCCCGCTCTCAGCAAAGCCCAAGAATGGAAACTGAGTAAGATGGAGAGTTGATTCTATCATATCTATAGAACCCAAGCTATCAGAACTGGAAGTACCCTTATAGATCATCTAGGACTGATCACAGTATCAGATGTAGAGCTACAACGGATCTCAGTGCCCACTTGGACAACTCTGACATTTTACAGGTCCAAAGAGGATTAGAGTTTTGCTCAAGGTCACACAGCTAGTAAATTCACTCCACTTTTACATAGTCAAAGTTTTTCTATTCTTCCAGTTGGTCAATTGAATCCTTTGGTGGTTTCCCGGAGCTTGGCTCTTGTCTTCTACAGGAAAAATCCTTCCCTAGAGAAACTCATAATTCTGTTCTGTTAATAGTAATTTCTCCTACTTGAATAGCACTCTACAACTTACAGTGTGCTCTGAGGCACATTATCTGACTATATCCTCACAATGGCTTTATAACCCTGTTTTATAGATGGGGAAACTGAGGTCCAAAGAAATAAAGCAATTTGCCCAAGATTATACAGCTAGTACTTGTCTGAGCTGGGACTCAAACCCAGATCACTCAACTTCCAAACCCAATACTTTCTGCAATGGCGCCATTTTAGTCTGGTGCCATACTTTAGAAACTAGACCACCTTCTACAAAGAGAAAATGACCTCTTGTCATGGATAACTTCTTTTTTTGTTCTGTGCTTTTCCAACTTGTAAGGAAAATATATGGGCTATGAAACTAAGAAAAAAGATCCTATGTCTGTGATACCATGTTCCCAAAGGCCCTGTAGACTCAGAATGGTCAAGTGAGAAGGAACCTTAGAATGCAGAAGGTCAGAGCTTAGAGATGACTTAAACCATGGAATGTCAGACCTAGAAGGGGCTTTAGAACACAGAATGTGAGTATCTCAAGGAACCTTAGAGCATGGAAGACAAGATATTAGAACTGGAAGATACCTTAGGGCAATAGAAAATCAGGACTTAAAGGGACCTTAGAACATAGAAAATAAGAGATGAAAGGGGCCTTAGAACCTAAATTATTAGCATGTCAAGAATATTAGAGCTGGAAGGGACTGTGGGACAAAGAATGTCAGAACCTAGGGAGAACTTGGAATATAAAATGTATGAGATGGAAGGAGATTTAGACCATAAAAAGTTAAGAGTTTTGAGACAGATTAGAACATGCAGCATATAATGTTAGAGCTAGAAGAGGTTATCTAGTCCACATGCATGTGCACACACACACACACACATACACCAATTACATAGATGAGGAAACTGAGGCCTAGTGAGATCACATGATTTTCCCAAGCTCACAATGGTAATAAGTTAGTCGGGATGTGAACCCCAGTTTTCCTAGTCCCAGCCCAATGCTATTTTCCCCCTACCACATTAATAACAGATCACGCATCTCTGGCAATAAATGGTTTATAAAGTGTTTTCCATAGGGCAATCCTGTGAGGTAGGTAGTACAAAGATTATTGTTCTCATTTTGAAGATGATAAAAGAAGTTACATGACTAGCCCCACGCCCCACAGTTGGCACATGTCAGAGTCACCAAGGAGCACTTTAGAACCAGGAAAGCATGACTGGGGTGGTCCATGCTTTCCCTCCAGTGTCCTTGGATCAACTTAACAGTTAGCTCAGTCCTCTTAGCTTTGGCCTTTCTTTAACCCCTTGCTGTTCCGACTGTTTTCTTTGTAGTCACCGAGCAAGAGACTAAAGTGCCCAAGAAAACCATCATCATGTAAGTGCTGACGTTTTCTTCATCTCGGATTTTGCCGTGCTATCTCTGCATGCTCACTAACCTGCCTGAATTCTCCCCCTGCCAGCCTTGCAAAGCCCAGTGATGTTATGGGGCAAAGCAGAACAGCACAGAGCCACCCATCTGCAGGGTGGAACTCTGTGCCAGGAGCTCTCCAAAGTGATCTAGCTTCTCTCTGGGAATTCTAGAGAGGCAAAGAGTGGAGGTACATCAGCCATAATGCTTGGCCTCCTTATCATAGAATCTCAGAATCACACATCATGGTCTGAACTCTCACAATCAGGCTCTCTCAGAAGTTTGGAATCCCAGAATCCTTCATCTCAAACTTAGAAACACTCAGAATCATGGAATCTGGGATTTTTGAGATTATAGAATTTCAGAATAACAGACTCTCAGAGCTGGAAGGAACCTCAGAGGACATCTAGACCAGAGGTGTTAGACATGTGGCCTTCAGGCCAACTCCCCAGTGAGGCCAGAACCAGATTAAAATGTAATTGGGAAACATTTAACAGAATAAATAAAAATACACTCTAAATAACATTACATTTTAAAACTAAGTCAATATGCAGCCAGCAGGGATCCTTACATGTTGATAAATAGCTCCCATTTCTATTTGAGTTTGACAGCACTGATCTAGATCAAATATGTATTTGTACACACGCACACACACACACGCACACACACACAAGTTTTCTCTATAATATGCCCCAGCAGGTAATCATTCAGCCTCTATTGAGAGCCTCCAGTGATGGAAAGCTCACAACCTGAGATAGCTCTTTCCACTTTGGGACAGTTCCATTTGTTAGAAAAGTTTTTTTTTTCCTTATATAGAACTGAAATCTGTCTCTTTGCAGCTTCATTTACTCATAACTGAACATCTTTACTCTATCATTTTTCTTCCTTAGACTCCAAGAGAAAATTACGCCTTAGAGTCCTAGAGTCATAGCTATTTAGAAAAGATATAAAATGTCAGTGCTGGAAAGGACCTTAAAGATTATTTGATCCATTTTATAGAGAGTTCAACTAAGGCCTAGAGAGGAGAATGAGTTGCTCAGAAGGTGATGTCAGTTAGTATTGAACCACTCAAACTCTCACTTCATCTCCTTTGTGATCAAAAGCACATGTTCTTGAAATGGTCCATGGTCATAGAACATTCTTCTTTTCTTTCTTCCCTGAGGAGGGGAGTGAACCAATTCAATGAGGTTGCCCATTGCCCAGCCTTAGCCAGACTGAAACTCTCCAGGTTATGAAAGACCCCCCAGGCCACATCATTATTTGGAGAGTAGAAAGGTCTTTGGCCTAGTTGCAATGGTAGTCTTGGGCTTAGGATCCCATGGAGTTGGTCATTGCTTCCAAAGGTCCTTGATCTTTAGATCCAACTGTAGGAGGTCCCAGCCCTTTTTGATACACTCTGGCTCTTCTTAATAAAAAGTCTGGCCCCTCTGGAGTTGACAGTCATATGGTCATATTCTTAAGAAGTGGAAGGGATCTTAGAAACTATCTGATTCAGTGCTCAATTTTATAGAAAAGAAGATTCAGGCTCAGAATAGGGAAATGACTTAGATCAGAATACTCAGAGCTGAAGAGGCCTTAGAACACAGAGCATTGGGCCTAGAATGATCTCAAAATCCATTCAGTCCAACCCCTTGATTTTTCAGAGGAAACTTGAGACCCAGGAAGCTTAATCAACTAACAGTAGATTGTCAGTTTTTGTTGTTCAGTTGTTTCATTGTGTCCGACTCTTCATGACCCCATTTCGGGTTTTCTGCACAAAGATATTCGAGTGGTTGGCCATTTCTGTCTCCAGTTCATTTTATAGATGAGGAAACTGAGGCAAACAGAATTAAGTGACTTGCCCAGGGTCACATAGCTAGTGAGTGTCTGAGGCTAGATTTGAACTCATGAAGATGAGTCTTCCTGACTCCAGGTTCATTGTTCTATCCACTGTACACCTAGTTCCCCCAAGATCATCAATACCTAAGAAAAAGGAGTCAGTCATCCTCTCACCCTACAAATGCCTGAGACCAAATCACTCCCTAATCCAGTGGGAATTCCTGTGCCTGCCACAGTCAGGCCTGGCCAGTTTAATTCAATTCAAGATGAATTTTTAAAATTTCTACTATGTGCAATGCACCGTGCTAGGTACTGGGAATGCAGAGATGTAAAAAGAAAAACAGTTCTTACTTTCAGGCAGCTCACATTCTACTGAGAAGCCAAGAGGGAATTCCAAACCTGGGATGGTGGTACAGAAAATTCAATGAAATTCAACAGTTATTAAGCACCTACTGTGTACAAGGCCTTTTGCTCAGTGCTGGGCATATAAAGACATGCAAACATATATACATACATGCCTACATAATGCATGCATGCATACATACATACAAACATACATACATAAACAATTCCTGCCCTCGTGGAGCTTATCATCTACTGAGGGAGGGAAAAGTAAAAGATATACACAGATAGGTAAATAAAAAATAATTTGAAAAGTTAAATCGCATTAATTATTAGGAGTAAGACACTTTCTTGTCTTGGGTAAGGAAAGATTTGGCATAAGAGGTGGTGCCCGAGCTGATTCCTGAAGGAGGCTTAGGATTCCAACAGCAGAGGTGAAGAAGGAGTGACTTCCAGGTGTGAAGCCTTCCTTCCCTCTGATGTCCATGACCTCACCAGAGACCATGGGGTCTCAAATGCCAAGGCTATGAGAAGTCTCCTTTCAACAGTTCAGTTTGACTACTATTTGTTAAGTGCCTACTATATGCAAGGCACTGTACCAGGAGCTAGGGGATACAAGGACACAAATGAAACAATCCCTGCCCTCAAGGAGATTACGTTTTACTCATGTGGTGGTGATGTTGACAGTGAAAACTATTAACAGGAAGGCAGCCTTAGGCGTGTAAAGGAGGTATCTAGTTGAGTACACAGATTGCCTAGTTTAAGATAATTTTGAACATGTTATTTGAAGCAATTCATAGCAATTTGTAGAAGCATTGAAGAAGCTGAATCTAAGAGCATTTAATACTCAACCACTTGACTCTTTTCCTATTCATTTATTAATACTAATTTCCAACTTTATCACCTGGAGAGGGCACAGAGGTAGTAGCAAGGAAAGCAAGACTTTGAACACAGCTCCTCTGATTCCAGATCCAGTGTTTTTCTTCCCCATAATGACTTCTCCTAATGGGGCCAAATGGTTTGCAACCCAGTGATTCTTGATTCTTGGTTCCTGTCTCAATGGTAATTCTAACTCCCATTCCTATGGTACTTCACAATTCAAAGCATTTTCCCCACAGAACCTGTGAGATAGGGAGAGCAGGGATTATTGTCCTCATTTTATAGTGAAGGGAACTAGGTGACACAGTGGATGGAGCACTGGCTTGGGAGACAGGAAGACTTGAGTTTGAATATTGCCTTGGACACTTTGTTGTTGTTCATTTCAATCGTGTCCGACTGTTCATGACTCGATACTGGAGTGGTTTGCCATTTCCTTCTCCAGCTCATTTTACAGATGAGGAAACTAAGGCAAACAGGGTTAAGTGACCCGCCCAGAGTCACACAGCTAGTAAATGTCTGAGGCCATATTTGAACTCAGGTCTTCCTGACTCCAGGCTTGGAGAGCTCTATCTACTGCGCCACCTAGCTGCAACCTAGCTGGGGGAGGTGGTAACCTTACCTGGGGTAATGCTCTAGAAAATGAGGAGGGTTGAACTTAATAGTTTCTAAGGTCCCTTCCAGCTCTAAGTCTTATCATCTTGTGATTCTATGAATGGAGGCTCAGAAAGGACTGAATGAGCTCCAGCTCATGAGACCTGGATTTTAGTCTTGGCTTTGACATGAACTAGTTTTGTGATTCTAGGCAAGTAATATGACCTTTCTGAGGCTATTTCCACATCTATAAAATGACGGGTTTGCACATGATTAGGTCCTATCCAGCTGTGACCTTGTGTGATTCTTTGATTGTATGAGTCTGTGCTAAACATTAGTAACCAGCAGTAAGGGAGGGCGTCCAAATATACCTATTCTTTCGGGAGCTATATCATCATTCTGCACAGAAGCCGTCATATTGAAAAGAGCTGGACTGTGAAATGTGCTGCCAATAAGCTCTCAGGACTGCGGAATGATGTTGCCTATCTAACCAGGGTTTTAACAAAGACTACTTGTGGAAGTAAGAGTTCTGTGTGTCTGGGGAGTTTCTCAGCCCACTCTCTCTGCTCACTAAACTAACATTTCATTTGTCAACAACGGCATGTGTGTGTTGGTGGATAAAGGACTTAAGAAAGCCTTTTTCTGTCTCCGTTTCCTGCTTACTTGCTGGCCTTTTCGTCATCAGAGAAGAGACGATAACTACAGTGGTGAAGAGTCCCCGGGGGAGGCAACAGACATCCCATAGCAAGTCTCCCTCTCGCTCGCCTTCCCGTCGCTCGGGTCCCCAGACCCCACGGCCCAGCATGCTGACCCCAGAGCCACTTTACTCTTCAGCAAGCAGGCAGCAGGTCCTGAGGTCAGAGTCCGAGGCTGTGAGGACAACTGTCATCCCAGAACTATATGTCACCGAGGTTGGGGGGCACCATGCAGCAGCATCCAGAGCCACCATTATGGAAACCAGAGTGGGAGAGCAGAGACCTAAACGCATAGAAGTGGAAGAGATCATTGAGGTCAAAGTGAAGAAATCTGACCAGAGGAGTGCTTCTCCATCTAAGCCAGAGAAGGACCGCTCAGGAGTACTGACTTTCACCCGTCCCAGCTCAAGGTCCAGGCCTTCCCCTGAAGAAGACCCCAACACAAATAACTCTAACAACACATTGATGGCCCAAGCTAAGTTTTCCTCGTCTACCGACGGCCTCTCAGATAAACCTTCTGAGGCGGTTGGGACAGAACAGGTGGGAACCCTGGAATCGCCTGAAGACCCTAGCTTTCCCTGCAGCTCTGATGAATTAGGTGATGATACCCGTATTGTTGACCCAGCAGAATGCCGGAGCTGCCTCTGGGAGGGAACTGGAAATGACCCTTCAGCAACTGTTTCCCCAGTAGAGGCCTGTGATGGAGAGTCTTTTGTGTTTTGTTTTGAGACTGGTGATACAGGAAAGGCTGAAGTTGTGTCTTTCCCAGAAGGCCCTCAACTGGAAGCCATTGACTCCAGTGAGCTGTCCAGTTCTTGGGTTGCTGAAGAAGAGATGGTTGCTGAGGAGGACCATAAGCACCCCATGATAGAGGAAGAAGAAGAGGAGGAAGAAAAAGAAGAAGGGAAGGAAGAGCAGGAGGAGGAAGAGGACACAGGCACCATTATAAGTGATGAGCCAGTAGAGCAAGATGTGATTGATATCCAAGGCCGTGACACCAAAATCCTCACTCATCATGGCAAAGTATTGACATTGGCAGATCTTGAAGATTACGTTCCCCGGGAAGGGGAGACCTTTGGTTGCAAGGATCAGCCTCCCACTACCACTGATGACAAACCCTGTGAAATTTCTGTGCTGCAGACCGAGATCAGTGAGCCTACCGTTGGTCAACCCATCTTGCTCAATGTGGGACGACCAATGTCTGCAAAGCCTCCTCCGGGCTTCTTCAGCAAATTCAAGGAACATGTTCCCCAGAGTGCATTTCTGTCAGCGTCCAGGGTGATGGGGATGCAGACCATGGGCCCCACCAATATCTCCTTCCATGTGAGTGAGACGCATGTGGCAGCCACACCCAGGCCCAGCCCAATAGGTCCTATACCAGTAAGTGTAGGTGCTTCTACCGGAAACCAGCCTCCCTTCTCCGTGAAACCATCCTTCTGTACCAAAGTCCAACACTCAGTCGACCACAGCCAGCCCAGCTTCCGGACCGAAGTGTCTGCTCAAACCGTCAGCTTTGGTACTGTTGGTGAGACAGTCACGCTGCACATCAACCCAGATAGTGATGATGCTTCCCAGAGCTGAGTGTCCCTGGAACATGGCCCGCAAGACTCCAGACTGATTTGCAAAAGATTACACGAAAGGGGGTGGGGGGGGAGGGCCATTCATGAAAGCACCAAGGAATGGAATTGGGAAAGCAGAGTGAAGAATGTCCATATGAGACCATAGAAGGACAAGAACATTTCCAAGCATCAATGGGAACACTCCACCTCTACTCATGCAATTGCTAACTACAAAGCTTCCACCACAGCCAGCGCGCATCATTCCATAGTGAAATGAGGAAGGAAGAAGAACACGCTTGCACAGCTGAAGAAGGACACTATGTTTGTACCCCAAACATGTACAGCCTATGTGTGCTGCAGGAGACAAAGGTGACTTTCTAAGTTCTCCCCTGGAAGGAATTTTGAGGGCAAATCTCCCCTTCCAGCTGTGTCAAGGAGATCAGGACATCCTCATTTAAGTGCCAATCAAATCAATAGGCATTGACTGAGCTCCTTCTGTATACCTAGCCATATCTCTTGCTGACTGTTGCAGAGTTTCGTGCTGTTTACTTTCCTAATGGCTGGTATCACTCCCCGTCGCCTCGAGCCAGCATGCCAAAGCAAGACCGCCTTTCATGAACCTCTCGAGCTTGTCACGTAGCTAAATGGCTTCCAAGCTTGAATTCGTTCATCATGATCTTCACCCATACCTCTGCACAGTGGAAATGTACAAGGTTGCTCTCTTAAAAAGCTATTGCTTCAAGGAATGAATGCGCCGATACGTGGGAGCCAGTATAGTCTAGTGGGTAGAGTAGAGGACCTGGGACTCTGTTCAGGCTCATTAAGTGACTTTTGGTGAGTCACTCACCTTTTATGAGCCTTAGTTTTCTTTCTGTAAAATGGGAAGAGTCATGCCTTCTCTCCCCACTCCACCCCCATTCCTACTTCACTGAAACAGTGGCTATAAGGAGCTGAACATCCTCGGGGGGAGACACATCCCGCAACACTGAAGGACAAATTTCCTAGGTGCTGACCTGAATGCCCCTCCGTTGCTTCTGACCAATTCTTGAGCTTAGCGCCCCTTTCAGAAGAAGTCCAACACGGACAGTTGCTGGTCACTTCGGCAGTGAATTCCACCAACAAGTGCCTTTGCTGGTTTCTTTTTTCACAACAGAAACTGTTGTGAATGAAACCAGGATACCAAGAAGTGCTAAGCAAATCCTCCCCATCAAAGAATATTGAAAGAATTTGAATGTGTAAGAAGTCAAAATGAGTGGGTGTGGTTCCTTTTTTTCCCCAATCTGTTCACTAAGGTTATGCATTTAACAATTAAAAAACCAACAAACAGCTATATTTATCAATTATATTTATCAGGAACACGGTTGCTACCTGACCCAGTATTACTATACAGAGCTGCTTGTAGGTATATAGGCAAGGATCAAGGGACTCTTTTCTTTCCCTAGAGTAAAAGAGGCCAAGACAGATTCTGACTAATGCCTCAGAGGTCAACGTGGTCTGTCCTACCAAGAGGCAAGAAGGGAGTAACCCTCTTGCTCTACAAAGGTCTATTTAACTTTGAGCACAAAAGAGTCTCTCCCTCTCTCCCTCATTACCCCAGCCAAGGTGCCAAAAAAAAAAAAAAGTTTACTCCCTTTTAGCCAGAAGGTAGAAGGAATTCCCCTAGTGTGTTTTAATGAGTATGACTGTCCACATCATGCCTGGCTGTGTTCTGTCAAATATTGTCTTAGCCACCCCTTACAAGATACTCTTTCAGCATGGCTGGGACATTCGGTCTGATCCTTAGGAAAAGTATCCATTTCCAGCATCTTATTTCATGGATCAATAGTTACATCATTATGGATAGTCTTTCCATCTAATCCCTCCACACAACAGTAGACAGGCTTCATGAGTTGCCATGGCTAAAAGAATCTGTCCCATGGTGGCCTACCCTCTGAACTTACCTAGGCCAGCTCTTGGACAACAGATATAAAGTCTGTTGCCAGGCACAGATAGCTCAGTATTAGCTTATACAGGCATATGGCCATAAGCCATGAGTCCCAAGAATATGTCCCAGTTCCTGATTTGTCCCAGGAAAATCTACCTTCCTACAAACATCTAGGTAGATAGCATCACCGTCCTACCCAGTATCACTGTCTGTCCAAACTTCTTGGCCCCACCAGTTTGTCTTATGATCACAGTTGAACATTAGCCCAGGGTGGCTTGCACCAAGTAGGCTAGGATGAAAGGGAGTCTGGGTGGGTAGCTGGGAAGAGACCATTCTTTATTTAATCTCCTTGCTTTGTACAGTATAGTTCAAGTAGCCTTGAGACAAAAGAGACTGGAGAGGAAGATGGAAATGGTCCCCAAAGGTTATAGATCCTTCCCCTCTTCTGCTCCCCTTATGGGTTGGGGTGGGGTGGGGAGGTTGGAATCAGATTCTCCATGGCACTTGAAACATAGGACGGCACGGTACAGTAATGCTTTGCTTCAAAATGTAGCATTGTTTACATATTGCATTTATTGGTGTTGATACAACCACATGCCCTAGGCCAAGTGAGAAAACAAAGAACGTCTCTTGTGAGTAGTAGAGGCCTCTTAAGTGATTTCAGGCTTGTGGCAACACCTCATAGAATCATAGAATCATGGACCTAGAAGACACCTCAGGGGAACCATGTTGTCCAGTCCTCTATCTCTATTACAAAAATTCCTGACATATGGTCACCTGGCCTCTACCTAGAGACTGTCAATGACATGGTCTAGTGGAAAGAACCCTTCTCTTAGGTGCAGAGTCTTATCTCTGCTGTTTACTCCCTATACGATCTTGGATAAGTCCCTTCCCCTCTCTGAGCCTCAGTTTCCTCATCTGTAAAATGAGGGTAATAATACTTGCACTACATACCTCACAGGGTTGTTGTGAGGAAATCACTTTGTGAACCTACAAGTGCCATAGAAATGGAAATTGTTAACATTATTATTATTAATTATTATTATTATCATATTATTACCTCCTGAGGCAACCCATTCCACTTGGGGACAGCTCTTATTTTTAGAAAGGTTTTCCTCATATTGAGTTGAAATCTGCCACTTCCTACCCACCACTCCTGGTTCTGCCCTCTGAGGCCAAGCAGAAGGAATCCATGTGGATTCCAACCAGAAGGAATCCTCTTCCATGTGACAGCCTTTCAGATACTTGAAAAAACCTAAGGGGGTTACTCTCCAATGGGACTAATAAAAATAGAGACTGTGGGGGAAGGGGCTGCTGTGCACTGATCCCAGAAGCCAGTGCACACGGCAAAGGGGAGGAGAAATTTCAGCTTCTGGAAGAGAGGGGGAGGGAGGGAGGAGAGAGAAAAATACAAAGATGTGATCTGATGCTTGATCTCATTTCAATAAATGTCTTGCATCCTTTGTCGCTGTTTTTGGCTGTTTTCCTGATCTCTCCATAAAGCAGCTGCTACTCCTAGCTGTTCTTCAAGCCACAGAAAATGGTGTTTCAGTCTCAGTCCAAGTACAGTGTCTCACTTGGGTTTCCAGCATTATTCTCATCTCCCTACATCAGTCCAATCATAGAGATCCAGTGATAAGGATTGGCCCCAAGATAGAGCACAGATGGAGAACAGAAGGAATCCACCTTGGTCTAGTGAAAAGGGTACTGAGCTTGGAGGCAAAAGACCTAGGTTTGAGCCCAATCTGTCACTGTGTGACCTCAGGAAAGTGATTTTTCAGCCCTAACTGACTCACCTGTGAAATCAAGGTGATAATGCCTGTATTTCCTCCCTCATGGGACAGTTGTAAGAGAAATGTTTCTGGAAACACTATGGGGATGTGAAATGTTACATTTTGTATTTTTTTGGCTAAAAGGGATATTAAAGTCATCTAGTCCAGTGATGTCAAACTCTAATAGAAATGGAGTCACTAATCCTTGTATAAGGGTCCCTGTGGGTCACATGTTGATTTAGTTTTAAAATTTGATATTTATGTTTATTGTGTTTTTATTAAATTTATTAAATATTTCCCAATCACATTTTAATCTGGTCTGGGCCCATTTGAAAGTGTTGTAAACCAGATGGAGCTGTTGGCCAAGTGTTTTTCACCTCTAACCTGGTCCCTCCCACAGCCTTTGTCTCAGCCTCCCATATAAACAATACTAGATTGAGACAAGTCTTCCCAATTTTAAGATTCCCCAATTTGTTTGAGCCTGTTGGAGCTAAATAAAATAAATTTTTTTTAAAAAAAAAAGGAACAGAATAGGTAAAAGGGCTGGGGAGGAAGACTGTATAGTTAAAAGATGGGCAGTTAAATGACTCAGTGAATAGAGCACCAGCCCTGAAGTTAGAAGGACCTGAGTTCAAATGTGAACTCAGACACTTACTAGCTGTATGACCCTAGGCAAGTCACTTAACACCTACTGCCTCCAAAAAAATAAAAGATACACTCATTTAAGGAAATCCAAGAACCAGAGAAGGGAATCAATCCATCAATCCGCAAGCATTTATTAAACTATTGTGTGCTAGGCATTGGAGGTCCAAATACAAAAGTAAGTCTATCCCTGCCATCGAATTTACACTCCACATAGAGGACACAACATGTTTAGAGAAAAATAAATATGAGCTACATACAAAATAAACAAACACACAATGATGGCAAGAGACAATAACAATTCCAGTAATCAGGAAAGCTTCATAGAGAAGCTGGCTCCAGCTGAAACAGAAGGGAGGTGGGGGTCCTGAGAGGCAAAGGGGAGAAGGGGAGCATGGCAGGCATTCATTGGGGACAGCTTGTGCAAAGGCAGGATGGAAAGAGAGGAGACGTTGTGTAGAGGGAGGGGTAAGGATGCCGGCTTGGCTGGAACATTGAGGACATGATGAGAAGCAGGGTATAAAGCAGCCTAGAAAGATAGGCTGGCTCCAGGATGTGAAGGACTTTAGAAACCAAATGGAGGAATTTGCATTTTGTCCTAAAAGCAGTGGGAGCCACTGGGGGTGGGGAGGAATGACATGATCATACCTTCTCAGCACAGTAGCGCATTCTCCCAGAAGAGGGGATTAGGGCACATCTTACCTGGATGAAGATTTTCGTGTCTCCTGGTGAGAACAGGAGAAATTAAATTGAATGAGTAATTAAAGGAGAACTTTCTTCATGCCTAGTATGGCTTACCATTAAGTTGGAAGTCTGGGCAGAGTGTGACCATCACTTTGGGGAGGGGAAAGCCTGAGAAGGAGGGATTGAGCCTCATTCCCTGCTGGACAGCCCATGCCTTCCTAGTGATGGCTATCCCACGGACTTCTTTCCTTTAAAACTTTGCCCTGACCAACCTCTCAGACTTTCCTGAGGTCAAGGGGAGAGGGGTGAGCTTGGGGCTAGGGAAGACCTGGAAGGACCAAAGGGCCTCACCTCCCTACTCGGCTGTTTATCCTGAATCATGCATGACACCAGGGGCAAATGTGCTAGAAGGATTACTGCCCCTGTGGAAGGCCAAATTTCAACAATCTGGATGAAATGGAATTGGATGGGGAGTCAAGAAACCTGGGCTCCAGCTCCAGCCCCAACCCTGAGACTCAATGAGGACCTTCTCCTCGGCTGTAAAATGGTAGAGTCTGGACAAGACATTCTCTAATATTCTTCTAGCTCTAACAATCTGTCAGTCTTTGAAACCTGGGCCCCATTTTTCCACCTCAGCTCAGCCTCAACATATCGTCCTTTGTGACTGCAGCAAGTCCCTGACCATTGCTGGGGCCTTGGTTCCCTCCACCTTAAAATGAAGGAGTTGACTCGATCATCCCTAAGGTCCTTTTGGCCTCCAGTGTGACACTTGTCTACTCAGAAGGGAGGGCAAACCAGAGTTCTTATTGTCATTCGTAGGAAAGGTCCCACCACAGGCCCAGCTGGAGGAGTCTGTCCGGGCCTCCCTTGAACGTGCTGACCAGGAGATCCAGACTGCCTTGAAGAGGCTGGGGGATGCAGCATCCCTGGGCCCAAGCTCTGAGGTCCTTCCACCTGGGGTCTCTTTTCCTTTGGACACCGAAGGCAGGCCTGTGACCGTCCAGGAAACAGGCACACAAACCCGGAGTGGGAGAGACCAGGGTAGGTCTGCTGGGCCCTGGTAAGAGACATAGAGACAAGTGAATGGCTGGGGCCCTGGCAGGACACTTGCCCTATTTGCTCTGGGAATAATAGACTACTAACCTTTGTGGCTGTATGTATTTGGATAACCCTGTGGCTGGTAGAATCATTATCCTTATAAGACATGTTAAATATGAGGTGATTCCAGGGCATCATCATACTTCCTACACATTATCTCATTTTAATCTCACAATTGCTCTCTGAGGTAGGTATGATCCCCATTTTATAGATGATAAAAATGAGCTGTTGTTATTTTTAGATTTTTATTTTATTTTATTTAGATTGTTATTTTATTTTATTTCTTCCTATGAAAAAGCTGTGGGTTCAATTTAGGTTCCATTCACCTCAGCAGTACACTACAGAAATTTATCAAGTACCTTTTATATGCAAGACACAGGAAATCCAAAAGTAAATGCTCTGGATTTGTCTGGATAAAAGCTCATTGAGAGCAAACTCTTTTTTCCTTTTTTTCCTGTGGGTCCCCAACACCTAGCAGAGCGTTTTACACATAGTAGGTGCTAAATAAATGTGTCCTGAATTGAATTAAATGGATACAACACAGACTCAGCTCTCAGATACTATACAATTCATGTAGATGAACAAGTGTAATCATGTCAACCTCCTGTTTGAAATCTTCACTAGTTTCCTGTTGCCTCTAGAATAAAATACAAATTCCCTAGCCTGCCATTTAAAGCCCTCCATAATCTGGTTCCTCTCAAGATTCATTTCACATTTTATCCCTTCATATTTTCTGCATTCTGGCCAAACTGACTTATTGACTATTGCCCAAATTGGAAATTCCATCTCCCACCTCCATGAGTGGAATGTACTCCCACAACTGCTACCTCTTATGCTAATCCGTTCCTATTCCCCCAGTCACTGGTATTTTCTTCCTATTCAGTGTACCTTATATTATGTGTGTCTGTGTTGTATTTCCTCCAGCAAAACATAAATTCCTTGAGGAAAGGGACTTTTTTTTGGTTTGTCTTTGTATCTCAAGCACCTAGCTCAATGCCTTGTACATTGTAGATACCACCTAAAATGTTAGTCAGATTGAATTGAGTAAGGAAGAAGAACCCAGCTAACTATCATTCAAGGGACTATGAGAAAAGTGAA
>NW_020954598.1:27237714-27237825 GCF_900497805.2 Vombatus ursinus | reverse complement strand
GAAGGAAGGAAGGAAGGAAGGAAGGAAGGAAGGAAGGAAGGAAGGAAAGGGAGGGAGGGAGGAGGGAAGGAAGGAAAGAAGAAAGGAAGGAAGAAAGACACAGAAAGAAAG
>NW_020954598.1:27235931-27237519 GCF_900497805.2 Vombatus ursinus | reverse complement strand
AAAAAAAAAAAAAGAAAGAAAGAAAGAAAGAAAAGAAATAAAGAAAGCCCAGATTATGGTGGGCTTTATGTGGCAGGCTAGGGAATTTATATTTTATTCTAGAGACAATAGGGAACTAAAGAAGATTTCAAACAGGAGGTTGACATGATTACACCTGATCGTCTACATGAATTGTATAGTTTCTGAGAGCTGGGTCTGTGTTGTATCCATTTAATTCAATTCAGGACACATTTATTTAGCACCTATTAAAACAGATTTGCTATGGAAAAATCTCAGAATGGAGAGATTGTCCATCTAAGGGCTTAGGGAAGGATTTATGGGGTAGGTGGCTCCTGGGATGAGAGTCTTGAAGGAAGAGCAGAACTTTAGTGGATGGAGAGGGCAAGAATGGGGAAGGAACATCAAGGGACAGAAATGTGGGGTAATTGAAGTTCAAGTTTAAAATCAAGAGAGTTAGCTTGGCTAGGGTTTTTCCACTATTTCATCGGAAACATCACTTTGGGTCACCATGTCTGGAGTCAGAAATATAGAGACCTGAGGCAAAGACCTAGTGCCAGCCTGATGGGGGCTCAGACTGAATCCCAAAAGAACCAGAGTCTCAGACACCAAGACCTGACTCAAAGGTAAAGGAATGAGCCATGTGTGAGATAGCTTCTGGCCAGGGCTCATTCTCCCACCATCACTACCAATGCCCACCATCTTGGAAAATAATTACTAAGCTGGTGCCACATATGAAGTCAGAGTGGGAACCCCAACCTCTGGCCTGAGCTCCCACCACAACTCCCAGTTTCCCAGCATTTAGAAAGGGAACACTGACCAATGACATCTCCTATCATCACAGAATCTTGGAAGGTAGAAGCCCAAACCACCTGGTATCTATGGCTAATCCATTTTGACATCTGCTCCTCCAATCTCAATGGTTTCTCTTGGAGAAAAAGCCTGCTTCCCCTGCTTACCTTTCCCCATACTCTCCTCCCTATCCATCTCATTTTTGTCATTCTCTGGTCCTCTTCTACTACTGCCCTTCCTTTCCTCTGAAAACAACATTTGATCATTAACAAACTTCCCTTCATCCCTCTTCCTTTCATAATCTTCCTATCTTCTTGAGCATGGAGAAACCTGGCTCCTTCTGGAAGACACCAAATTCCTTGACACCTTTTACTCTGCTGGTTGCTTTTTCTCTCACATTCCCCAACACACTGAACCAAGAAAAGGACTTAGTATATTCCCTACTCTTCACTGCCGCTACCAGACCTTCCTTTTGCCACCATTAATCAGCAGCCTCTCTATCTTGCTCACTCCACCTGTCTGTAAAGCATCTAGTTAAGATCCTTATTACTGTGAGCTGCCAGCTTCCTGGTCACTCTTCTTCCTTTCTCAAGGGTTTTAGTACCAGATTTTCTTTCTCTCCAATCCAACTCTTCCCCTAAGCCCTCACTCTTGGGGACTTCAATATGCATAATGATGTCCCCTCAAAACACCTAGGTTTCTCGTTTCACTAACCTACTTCATTCTGAAGATCTACAAGTTCACCCTATGGAAGGAAAGAAGGAAGGAGGAAAGGAAGGGAGGAAAGAAGGAAGGAGGA
>NW_020954598.1:27211860-27235883 GCF_900497805.2 Vombatus ursinus | reverse complement strand
AAAGAAAGAAAGAAAGAAAGAAAGAAAGAGAAAGAAAGAAAAAGACAGAAAGAAAAGGACAGAAAGAAAGAAAAAGAAAGAGAGAGAGAAAAGAAGGAAGGCAGGAAGGAAGGAAAAGGAGGAGGAAGAAAAAGAAAGAAAGAAAGAAAGAAAAGGAAGGAAGGAAATAAAGGGAGGGAGGAAGGAAAAGGAGGGAGGAAGGAGGGAAGAAAGAAAGAGAAAGAAAAAAGAAAGGAAAGAAGGAGGAAAGGAGAAAAGGGAGGGAAGAAAGAGGGAAAGAAGAGAGGAAGGAAGGAAGAACTTATTCTAGGACAGAGGTATCAAACATGTAGCTCACAACACTTTCAAATGCAGCCAAAACCAGATTAAAATGTAATTGGGAAATATTTAACAAAATAAATAAAAGTCCACTATAACAGATAATATAAATATATTGGTTTTCTAAGTCAATATGCAGCCCGCAGGAATCCTTATGTACAATCTAGTGGCCCCTGTTTCTATTTGAATTTGCAATTACTGCTCTAGGGAAATCTGAGTGAGGAAAGATCCTATTCAGTGGTGGGGTCAGACAAGGCTTCATGAAGGAGGTGGCCCCTGAGCTGGTCCTTGAAGAAAGAGAATCATTTCCATGGATAGAGGTGAACATGTTTTTCTGTGTTCTGGATGTGGTAGATGGCCTTCACAAATGCACTAATGTAGGAGAGGGGATTCTGAGACCTGGGAAGAGCAGGTAGTCCAGTTTAGCTGGAACATAGAGTGCATGAGGAGTGATACATGGAAGTTTAGGAAAAAAATCAGGAGTTAATAAGCTTAGAAATCCAGGCCCAGCCATAGACTCAAGCGTCCAGGATGTTCCAAGGATGTCCATCCCTTCCCTGAAATACCCCCGAGGTCTCTAGGAGGAACTTCCTGCTGTTTGAACAGTTGGGTAGGCCTAAGATGCCTCTGATGTTAATGTCATTTTCATAGACCCCACTCTAGGTCAACCCAGGACTGTAAAAGGGGGCTCCTTTCACCACAGGAAAAAAAAAAATTTTTGCCCTAGATAACCATCGAACTCACCCATCCAAGAGAGAGTTCAGTCTTCCCATCCCATAAGATATGCCTTAGTATATTGGACAGATAAACAGATGGGGAAACCATGTGTGCTGAAGGCTTTTAACACTAACCACCCTGCTTTCTTAGCTTACCAGGTTGGGCTTCTTCTCCTTCCCTGGGCAAGCAGCCCCCAGCCTCCCCTATCCCCTTGCTGCATGGGCTTTGTGACTGCTGTTTTCCTCCCAGCTCAGAGGTCTTTTTCACTTCCTCCAGAGGTCCCGACTGTGTTCAGGGTGAGTGCGGCTGCTGGAAGTCTGACTTTCAGATTAATGGGGGATGAGGGATGCTAATTGGCTTCTGTTGCTTAGATTTCCAAGATGACAGTGCTCTTCCATGTGCAAGGACCCAATTGGTACCTATTAAGGACAGGAGTTCCCATGGGAGGGGGAAATCCATCCTTCTTGTACCTTGGCTGAATTAGTCAACGGTTGTCTACCAGGAGGCAGGAAGTTGAAGCATCTCAGTCATGCTGCATTCAAGGCCTTTCCCAACTATAACAGTACCTCCTGGACCAGCTCCTGCATCTTCTAATGTTCACGCACATACATACCTAGGCCATCAAGTCCCTCAGAGAGACCTGTTGCCAGAGGGGACCAGCACACCTAGGTGCTGCTACAGCTGGCTTTTATTGTGTAAAAGCCAACAATCCAGTGGGGATGAGGGAAGAGTGGGAGTTGGAGGTAGGGTGTAGGGCTGGTTGCAACATTTCCATGAAACAATATAATATAAAAACTAAGTAGATTACGCTAAGGGTGAAGAAGAAATCTTGCCTCTATCCTCTCTCCTTTCCAATCTCTCCTTCAAACCACAGCTAAAATAATTCCTCTAACCCATAGATTTGGTATAGGCCAAATCCAAACTCTGTCCCTCCCATGCTGCTATTGGCTCTTTACAGACCAGTCCCATGTCACCTAGGAACCCAGTCACCCTTTATTGCACCAGCATCATTAGGGGAATGGATGGACTGGTCCACCTAAGTGATATTTCCAGATAATTGAAGTTTTAAGCATCAATGCCTTTTTTGGCTCACATTAACCATCTAGGGTGAAAATATTTTTCAAATGGATATAACAGTATTCAAAACAGAGGAAACCAAACAGTATAACTAATCCTCATTAACCCCGGGCCACCATTATCCTAATCTTAATTGTTATTTCTTTTTAGATAGAGGTAGCTAGGTGGCACAGTGGGTAGAGTGCTGAGCCCAGAGTCAAGAAGACCTGAATTCAAATGCAGCCTCAGACACTTAACTAGCTCTGTGGTCCTACGCAAGTCACTTCTCCTCTGTCTGCCTCAGTTTCCTCACCTGTAAAATGAGCTGGAGAAGGAAATGGCAAACCACCCCGGAGTCTTTGCCAAGAAAACCGCAAATGGGGTCACGAAGAGTCGGGCACAACTAAAATGACTGAAAAACAACAAGCCCCAGATATCTTGACATCTATAGGTTCCTCTGTCTTCTCCGTCCACTGACAGCTGTCAGTTCTTAGCCCTGTCGAAGCTCATGCCTTATTTTATAAGTACTTGTCAGGGTAAGGGTCTTATCAGTCAATCAGTCAGTCACCAAGCGTTCATGAAGCCCTGCTACGTACCAGCAGTAAGTGTTGAGGATACAAAGAAAAGCAAAAACATGGTTCCTGCCCTCAAGAAGTTTGTATTCTAGTGGGTGAGACAACATTAAAACAAATAAGTACATCCAGAAGATATACAGAGTAGATAAAATGTAAATATCAACATGGTGCCACCCCACCTAGGAAGTAAAGTGCATAGAGTGTGACTGAAATTTTCCTCTGAATTTAGAGACCCTTTCTTACTTCTTTCTGGATTCTCAGATGTGTTGCAGGTAATTTGGGCTTCTAGAAGTCTGATCTTCATATCGATGGGGCTATTGTTGTTGTAAAGTCATTTTCAGTCATGTCTGACTCTTCGTGACCCCATTTGGAGTTTTCTAAGGCAAAGATACTGGAGTGGTTTGCCATTTCCTTCTCTAGCTTATTTTTCAGATGAAGAAACTGAGGCAAATGGGGTCAAATGACTTGCCCAGGGTCACACAGCCAGTAAGTGTCTGAGGACAGATTTGAACTCAGGTCCTCCTGACTCCAGTCCAGGGGCACTCTGTCCACTGCGCCACCTAGCATTGGGGCATCACCACATGAACTGACATAGCTACAGATCGGCTAAGACTTCCTGAGAATGATAACATCCATTCCTTCAGATGAGAGGGCCCTCTGGAAGTCACTTAGTAGTGCCCTCCATCTCCAGGAAGTGTTCCCCTTAAGTTCTCCCAGAAAGAGTAAGATCTGCTGTGATGGCAGATAAGATCTGTCCATTGTATAAACACAGGTCCTAGCTTTTCAGCAACTGTTTTCTTTTTCCTGTTCTCACTATAGCTCACCTCTCACAACCAGTCAGTGGGGTACTGGTAAATGTTTAACAACCAGCTCTCCAAAGGGGGAAAAATGTCTTCACAACACACTTTTAAGTTCAACCTGAATCATCAACAGTTTCTTCTTCGCTTTCTGAAGTCTAGACAATCCACAAAACAATAAAGCAAGCCCCATATGTACTGTTTGCCAATTTCCACAGTGTAAATGCTCACACTGAAAATTTCACAATCTGTTCTCTTCAGCAAATTTGAGCTGCCCCCAAACCTTAAGTCTCTCCATCTCCTCTCCCCTATAGCTAATTCAGATTTGTTAGTTTCATGAAATCTTGTACCCCTCAGACCTTGAAAACTTTTCTCAATCCCTTGATGGGAATGTGTCTCTGCCACCTCGGAACAGTTTTCCCCAGGGCCTCCGTGCCAGCCCTCCGGATCAGGTTCAAACTTTGTCCCTCCTTTTCTGGCCTGGCCCCATGTCATTTGGTCTCCTACAACCTTTTTACCTCCGTCAGATGGGGCACCAGACAGCTCTGAGAAGACACCCGATGAAGACCGGAGCGGCCCCCAGCCTGCCCCAAGCACCAGCGAGAAAGAGGAGACGGCATCAGCCAGTGGCCCCCAGGAGCGTACCATTCCCATTCGGTAATACCACTACTCCCACCCAGGACTGACTGTTCTTTCTTGAGCCGGGGCTCGGCCTGAGGGAGGGGGCTGTAGACAGACTCCTTTGTTGTCCCTCCAACATGCTTCCCGAAAGCTGGAGAGGATACAAGAGAGTATTTGTGGCCTGGGTTGCTTGGAGACGCCGGCTCTGCGAGAAATATGGCAGGGTCCCAATCCATGTGCAATAGAGGACCTGAGATTGTTCATTCAGTTCAATGACAACGTATCAGATATGTTGAACACCTTTTATGTGGATGGAAGAACATGAGGAGGGCTGGGGTAGGTACCCCTGACTCTCACTCCATCATCTTCTGCCCACATTCCCTTTAAGCTCTGACTTCCCTGACTCCAAACACTTCTCCCTTTTCTTCAGCCATCCCCCTTGGCAGGGAGGGAAAGGAAGGCTGGTAATGGATGCTGGGTAATGCAGCCTGAAGATGGGGCAGTGGGAAATTGAGGCCTATCTAATAGGGTTGGATATGGGGAAATGAAAGGCCTTAACTGAAGCCTCATTAGCAATGGGGCTAGGGTGGGAGGGGGCAGGAGGGGGCGAGACTTAAAAAAGGGGCCTGTTTGAAACAAAGCAACCTTGAAATAGAAAGTAGAATTCCGAGAGATAGAGAAATGGGTCTGTGCTGAAAGTTAATCTGAGAGATTCAAGCGCTCCTCTGTGCCCTTAGTACCCACAGCCCACCTGCTTCCCTGTTCCCCAAGGTCAGCCTCAGCCCTGAGACAGGGTGAGGGTGATCACGCTGGCTTTTTGGCTTTCCCCCTGCAGCAACAGGCCTCCCCCTCCCTCCCACCACTCACTTGTCACCACCTCCTGGACTATTTCTCCAGCAAGCTGAGGACAAGTCAGGCTTGCTTAGGTCTCAGGAGGCTCACTACATCCCTATACTTGTGTCTGCAGGATGGAGGGTACAACCTGGCCAGGGAAGGAGGCGGCTGAGGAAGCCTGGAACATTCACAGGCACATCTATGTCGAGACCACACAGAGGACCTGCATCTATCAGGCTGGAGATGGGAGCACCGCAAGTAAGGACTGGGTGGGAGGAGGGGAGGAACGTCCCTCTGGCTCTGGCCCTGACCATCTCCCAGGCTTGTTTTCATTGACCTTTGATGACTCAAAGATGACCTTTGTCCTCCTCACCCTCCTTGAATAGCCCATATGATACAGTAATAAAATTTAATGTCAGAATTTATAGGGACCTTAGAACACAAAATATCAGAGCTGCGAAAGATCTTAGAACACAGAATATGGAATGTTAGAGCTGGAAGGAACTGTAGAATATGGAATGTCAGAACTGTAAGAGATCTTAGAACATAAAATATCATATGGAAAGGATGCAGAGGGGAGGCAGGCAGGACCCTAGAGTACAGAATGTAAAATGTTAGAACTGGAAGGGACCTTAAAACATAGAATGTTAGATTGTAGAATCTTAGCTCTAGAAGTAACCTTAAAAACAGGGACTGTCAGGGCTAGAATGAATCTTAGAGATAACCTAGTCCAAACTCCTCATGTTACAGTGGGGGAAACTAAGGCACAGAGAAGGGAAGTAATTTGTTTGAGATCACACAGCTAACTATTAGCAAAACCAAGATTTGAACTCTTGTGCCCTGACTCCCAGGTCCCGTGAACCAAATGGCTTCCTTCTCATAAACCCTCATTTCCGTTCAACAAATTCAACTCAATAAACATTGATTAAGCAGCAAGGTGGCATAGTGAATAGAGCACTGGGTCTGGAGTCAGGAGGACCCACCTTCCTGAGTTCAAATCTGAGGCTAGACACTTACTAACTGTGTGACCCTGGGCAAATCACTTAACCTCTGTTTGCCTCAGTTTCCTTATCTGTAAAATGA
Organism: Vombatus ursinus; assembly: GCF_900497805.2. Taxonomy (NCBI): domain Eukaryota; kingdom Metazoa; phylum Chordata; class Mammalia; order Diprotodontia; family Vombatidae; genus Vombatus; species Vombatus ursinus. The sequence goes on along the minus strand of NW_020954598.1, from coordinate 27,229,882 downwards.
GCTGGAGAAGGAAAAGGCAGACCACTCCAGGATCTCTGCTAAGAAAACCCCAAATGGGGTCACAAAGAGTCAGACACAACCAAAACAACTGAACAACAACAAGGCAACATAGAATGGAGATATGGAATGGTGCTTAGAGATCATCTAGTCCCGTACTTCATTTTACAAATAAGGAAATCATAAGAAAATAGCAGAGTCAGAATTTGAACTCAAGCCTTCCTTCCAAATCTAGTGTTCTTTCCACATTGCTACCCTGTAACCCTCTATTATCACCACACTAATAATGACAATGATTCACATTTATATAGTCCTGTAAGGCTTGTTAAGTGTTTTCCTCACATTAACCCAGTAAGGTAAGTAGTATAATTATTATTACCCCCACTTTATTGATGAGAAAACTGAGGCTCTGAAATTTTATGTGACTTGCCCATAGGAAGTATCCAAGGCAGGAAACAAAGAGCCTTTGTAGCTCCAGTATTCTATAATTATTCACCATTAGCTGCTTTGTCTATATATACCCTAGTTCTCCCCTGTCATACAAGGCTCGGACTCCTGGCAGCTTCAGGGTTGGTGGCGGGGAGCAGGGAGAGGGGTCTGAAGTCTCCTCTAGCCAAGCATTTGCTAGATCTGCACCAAGAGAGGGAGGTTGCCAGCAGGTGTGATGAAGAGCATTCAACTGAGAACCAGAAGGGTAAAATTTAAATGCTGGTTCTGCCATTTAACTTTGGACAAATGACATGTCTTCTTCAGGCCTGACTTTCTTCTCCTGTAAGATTAGGGGCTTGGATGAGATGGTCTCTAAAGTGTCTCCCAGCTCTGACGTTCTATGTTCTAAGGCCCCTCCCAGCTCTGATGTTCTATGTTCTAAGGCCCCTCCCACCTCTGACGTTCTGTGTTCTAAGGCCCCTCGCAGCTCTACCATTCTGTGTTCTAAGGTCCCTTCCAGTTCTGCCATTCTGTGATCTAAGTTTCCTCTCAGCTCTAACAATTTATTAGAATTCTCTGTGGTTGTAGAAAGGAAATCCAAAGACTAGAACCAATCAATCTTATATTTTTCCCTACGGGTTCCAGTTTGAGGTTACTGACCTTTCTGCCTGTCTGTGCTTCCAGCTAGCTAACTGTCTACCCCTCTGCCCCTCTTGAATTACAGTAAAACTCACAGTGGAACAGCAGACTATAGGCAGAAGTATCAAATGTAGCTCACCCTGGAATGAGTGACTGGGGGTGTATTTGGCATTTCCATCCACAAAGACCTTCAAAAACAAAACGGTTGTTGGGGAATTCTCTTGACCTCTTGAGAGAGGCATATCTTTCATCTGGGGTCTAATGACCGCGAGACAAAGATAGGAGGCCAGACTGAAAGTAAAAAGATTTATGAGCATGCTAAGAAATCTGCTCTCACTGATAGCAAATTCAGATTCTTGGAACAGAGATTTGATTTTTATAACTTTTCAAACCCTCTTAGAGCACACAGTCAATCAGAAGCATTCTGCAGCATCTTAAGATAGAAAAAGGAAAGCAATTCATAGGAGACAGAGGAGCAGAGAAAGAGGGGAGTCAGTTAAGGGGAAAAAAGGGAGTATTTCAAATACAAACGATAGAATTTAACACCAAAATAAGAGCATGCATACTCCCCATTTAAGAGTAAGAGATAAGGGAGAATGGCCAAATACTTTTACAATTTGAGAAAAAGTTCTTTTAGACAAAACTGCAGGGTCTCTTATCCAAGGATAGCAAGTAGTTATTACAACATTGGACAAGGCCACCTACTTTACTGTCTCTTGCATAGGGGTTGGGGATTTTCTAATATTCGGCCACCAGGTGGCTGGTCCATTGAGGTATAATGAAAAAATCATGGTTCTTCTTAACCCCCTACATGGTCAACCATTAGTTTGGGGTGAATTTGATAATCACCAGCCTAAAGTAAGGGTGCTACATCTAGTGACCTCAAAAGGATCCTTCCAGTTGGAAGATTCTGTGATTCTACTGACTTTGTATCCCTCTCCCCCAGCATTACTGCAAGACCCTGATGGTTTGGTTTGCTTTTTGCATTGACACTTCTGTCCATCCTCACTCCTTCTCCCTGTAACCCCATCCCACAGCCACTCATGCTGGACTAACCAAACTTTATTATCTCTCCCCAGAACCTCCTTCCATGCAGGTGACCATTGAAGATGTACAGGTTCAGGCTGGGGAAACAGCGAAGTTCCAGGCAATCATTGAAGGGCAACCCCAGCCCACAGTGACCTGGTACCAGGTAAAAAGGGCTTTTTCCTAAGAATGTCATTGTTATTGTTGTTGTCTGTCCTTCGTTCTTGAAGAGGACCATGGCATCAGGAAGGTGGTCCCATGACTTGCAAGTGGATTGGATTTAAGTGAGGGAGGGCTGTGCAAAGTCACCAGCCTCACTTTCTCCTCTGGAGCCATCTGGACTCAGTGGCAAGATAAAGATCAGGATGACTAGAGATGGCCCAGGATGCAATGGGAGCTCCTAAGAATGAGCCAATAATGGGAAGAGGACCTATTCTTCAAAACTGGCTCTCCCAGTAGAGTGCCACCATGGCCCAGAGCAATGGGTTTAGAGGCTGGTGGTGGGGGTGATGATAGAGAAGAATGAGGGCACTCAAACAATTAAATGTATCACCAAGCAAAGGGACCATGGTATAGCGAGAAGAGTATTAGATGAGTTGTCTCCTACCTTGGTCAAACTCTTATCAAGAATACTGTCTTCAGTTCAGAGCTGGCAAAGGCATTGACTAGTGAGAGCATGTCCAGAAAAGGGTGACCAGGAGAGGAAGGGTGCAGAATAGTAAGCCATTTAGGGATCAGCTGAAGAAACTGGAGGCATTCACCCTGGAGAAGGTAAGATTTAGGGGAGGGACTCGATTCCTTCTCTCAGCTTTAAAGCACTGTCACACAGAAGAGAAATTACATTTTTTTCTACTTGGCTCCAGAGGGCAAAACTAGGAGCAAAGGGAGAAGCTGCCAGAAGTCAGATTTTTATTTCATATAAGGAGAACTTGCTGACAATTGGAGCCATTCCAAAGTTAAGTGGCGCGCACTTTGAGGTGATGAGTTCCCCATCACTAGAGATCTTCAGGAGTTAGGGGGAATAGTTGGAAGGGGCATTCTAGAGGGGATTCTTGCTGAGATCAGACTAGCTGCTCTTTGTGGTCCCTTCTAGCTCTGAGATTCTATAGCCCAGAGTCAAAAACCTTGATTTCAAACCCTGTCATGTGACACACAATCTTTTTTTATTTTTCTGAGCCTCAGTTTCCTTCTCTGTAAGATGGGGATAATCATCCTTGCATTAACTACCTCAGAGAGTTGCTGTGAGAAAACTGAATGCTTTATAAACCTTCAAGCAGTCTAAATGGAAGCTATCAGCATTACTGGTCCTGGGCCAGAGTATCCTGGGAGGGAGACAGAAGGAGGAAAAGGCAAGTTCCATGCCTGAGGGAGCCCAGGCTACATTCATCAAGTCTCACATTAAACAAAGGCAGCTAGGTGGCACAATGGATAGAGTACCAGGCCTGGAGTCAGGAAGACCTGAGTTCAAATCCAACCTCAGACACTTACTAGCTGTGTGGCCCTAGGCGAGTCACTTAACCTTGTTTGCTTCAGTTTCCTCATCAGCAAAATGAACTGGAGAAGGAAATGGCAAACCACTCCAGTGTCTTTGCCAAAAAAAACCCTAAATAGAATTACTATGTGGCATCTGGGTGGTACAGTGGCTACTATGTTAGACCTGGAGTCAGAAATATCTTACTTCTTAAAAGACCCCACCTTTTAAGACATTTTTTTAGTTGCGTGACCCTTGGTGATTTACATAACTGCTCTTAGCCTCAGTTTTCTCATCTGCAAAATGGGCATAATAACAGCATCTAGGATTGAATAGTATAGCAAATATAAAGCGCTTTGTAAACTTTAAAGTGTCATTCATTTAAATGCTAACTATGGAGCACTCAAGGGAGAGATTCTCACAGATGGAGGTATTCATGAAGGAGGTAAGATTTGTTAAGGCCTTGCAGGACGACCAGGACTTAGCTAGAAATAGAAATAATACCTGTTTCCATAGTGCATTAAGGTTTGCAAAGCACTTTCTTCACAATGGTCTCATTGAGTTAGGGAGCCTGAGAATTATCATCCTCAGTTTACAGAGAAGGTAAACTGGTTGTGTCCATGGCCACCCAGCTAGTTTGTAACTGCCAAGGGCAGGTTTTCTTACTCCAGGTCCAAACCCCTTTCCGTTCCATCGCTCTGGCAGAAAGCAAGGGGAACAAGGCATAGCGAGTGAAGTGGAGGCCTGAGCCTTGCCTGTTTGAGGACGGTGAAGAGACCAGCCTCACTGTCCTGGAGAAAAGACACATTATGAAGCCGTGGGAAAGGAGGCAGGACCAAGGTGGGACTGGGTCCTAAAGGGCCTTGAGCACCAAGGTCAGAAGTTTAGGCTTGATGTGTGGAGGTCCTTCCCTGGTCCAGATCCTCATTATCACCCATCTGGACCATAGCAATAATGTCCTTACAGATCTTTATACCTCCCGTCTCTTTCCCCTGCACTCTGCCCTTCACCTGCTACCAGAGTAACCTTCTTTATTCAAACAGAGAGTCAATGTCAAACCTCAGCTCAGAACTCTATGTTGACTTCCTTTTGCCTACTGAGTGAAGTTCAGACTTTCGCCTGATCTTAACAACCCTACACAATCTGGTGCCATCTGATCTTTCCAGCCTCACATTAATCCCCTCCATATATATTAGCCTTTAGCCAAACTGGGTTTCCCACCTATGGGCCTTTGCTCCTACAGTTAGTTCCCTGTCTAGACTATCCTCTCTGTCCTTTGTCTGATGAATTCCTACCCCTCATTGAAGGCTCAGCTAGAGTGTCACCTCTCCAAGGAAGCCTTCCTTGAGCTCCTTTGCCCCCTAGATCATGCTCAGCATTGTTTGCACCTCCCTAATGCATTTCTTATGTAACATTGTTGATTGTACTTTTCTGTGCTTCTGTCTTATTCCCCTTATAGACTTTAAGTTCTATGAGAATAGGGTCCAGATCTTATCTAACCCATACATTCTCCAAGAGTTCTGCACACAGCATCCACTGAATAAATGTTTGCCAGACTTGTTCAATTCAATTTGACAATCATTTATTATTGTTTAAGGCCCTAGGTTAGGTGCTTGAGGAGATACAAAGATAGATACAACACAAAATCTGCCCTCCAGGAACTTACAGACTAACCAGGGTAAAGGAACCAAGATATTAGGGAGAAGGAGATAAATGAAAAGGAAAGTGCCAGGTGAAATTTGATGAAGGGGTGGGGAAGGGGGGTTGAGGAAGGCTTCTTGGAGGTGGTGGTGCCTGAGTGGGGCCTCGAAGGACTAGAAGGATTCCAACTAGCAGAAGTTGGGGTAAGTAGGAGAGGGAGCCTATTACTGGCATGGGGACAGCATAAGAAAGGCCAATAAGAAAGAAGATCCCAGGATGAAAACATGGGACAGTAAGTAGTTCAATTGGGCTGGACTATTTGACTCATAGAGGGAGAAATATGAGATGCAACTGATCAGGTAGGTTGGAGCTAGGTTGTAGAGGACTTTAAATGCTGGTATCAGTCCTAGTTCTTATACCAAAGAATTGCTTAAGGAGCACAAACTCTAGCTTCCTAAATGCTTGGTGATCTCTGGGGTTGCATAAATAGACAATAACAGTGGGGCTCTTGCTGATGGGGATTGAGAAAAAATGGTGAGGCTGACGGCTGACTTCATACCCTCAGGGCAGTACCTTGCTGACCAACAGCCCCCGAGTCTCCCAAGAACAAGAAGGCACTAACTACTCCCTGATCTTGAAGGACATAACCCAGCAGGATGCTGGCATCTACACCTGCCTGGCCAGAAATACCAGTGGCGAGGTCTTGTGCAAAGCAGAATTGCTGGTCCAGGGTGGTGAGTTGGCAAATGTGCAGGCAGGCATGAGTGGGTGAGTCCCAGGGGAGGTGGGAGTCCTCCCTCAGACCTTCCCAAGCAGGTCAACTGAGTTATAGCAAGGGGAGCAAGGGTGAGGAATGACAGAAAATCAAGAGAAACTCCAGAGCCAAGGGCATAACTAGAGGCAGTTGCATGAGGCAAGTTGGGGGCCAACTTTCATCCCAAGGCAACAATCTACCATTAGTTCAACTCACCCAGGACTTCTAGCCCTCAAAGCCCATTGGGTCCAATGGATTCCCACAAGGCTCCCCCTACCCTCCTTGATGAGCAAAAGTCCTTACACAGAGAAGCCCAGTTAGGTGGAATCCCAGAAGCCATCTAATCCAACCCACATCTGAACGGACATCCCTTCTGATAAGGGATTGCCCAGCCTCCTCTCAAAGACCTCCAGTGATGGGGAGTCCACTATCTCTTGAGGCTACCCATTTTATGGTTGTACAGTTCTCATCTTTTAAAAGTTGTCATTTGGGTTTGGTGTTTTACATGGAGCCAAAAACCTGTCCTCTTGCAACCCTTGCCCATTGGGCTAGCCTCTAAGGCCAAACAGAATGACTCTAGTCCCTTTTCCATATGAACACCCTTCCTACTTGACACCAACTCTGGCATAGCTGTCTCTTCCAAAGGGGCCTGCTGCCATCTTGATTACCCTCCTCTTTATGCTTTCCATAGCCTTTTGATAACATCAATGTCCTTCCTAAAAGGTTGTTTGCTGAATCAAATGCAGTTCTTTAGCTGTGATCTGAGGCAAAGCAAGCAGAAACACCAACTCCATCAGTCTGGACATGGCATCTTCATTAATGCAGTCCAAGATCACGTTAGCCTTTTGGGCCTTCATCTGTAATCATTCCATCCACCCCAAGAAGGGATTGCATCTCTTCTTTGGTCTTTCTCTTGCCCCTGAATTAACTTTTAAAAGTCCTTTTTATTGTCCTTAGTCAGGGGAACCGGTGGCCTCGAGGCCACATGTGGCCCTCTAGGTCTTCAAGTGTGGCCTTTTCACTGAATCCACATGGATTCAAGTTCCCCACCCTTGTCCTTAGCCCTTATCACCAGACTCAATTCATTCTGAGTTTTAACATGCCTGATATTAATTATTCTTGAAGTACGGAAGAGATTATATAAATGCCTCCTGAAAAATATCTATCCTTCTAGAACTACCTTCTAGGCACAGGACTCATCCCACCAAGGCTCAGGTGAGACTTATGAAGTCACATCTGTCTTCTTGAATTCATCTCCCTAGCTCACCTTGTTCATCACCCATACTTTGGGCCCATTTGTATAAGCACCATGGGCGTGCATAGAACTTGGGCCAGGATGCCCAGCCTCTGCTCTCTCGTGTCCATGGGAGACACCTAAGACCGTAGACTTTATTTTGGCTGGCTCTTTTCTGGGATATTGTCTTCATTACTGGTTTTCTCAACTAATATTCTTCTTCCTTTTCTCTAGCTAATTTCTTTGGTCGGGTCTGGATTTGTATAAATAGGCAATAATGGTGGGGCTCTTCCTGGTGGGGACAGAGAAAGAATGGCAAGGCTAACGACTGTTTCATACCCTCAGGGCAGCTTTTTGCTGCCCAACAGTCCCAAGTCTTCTAAAAAAACCAAGAAGGCACGAATTACTCCCTGGGCTTGAAGGACATACCACTTGGAAGATGTATTTGAGAGTTTTTCTCCATTCCTCTCCATTTTTAATTGAAAGCCTTTAGGCTTGGGTAGGTAGTTTGTTGAGTCAGCATGATGAAGTGATTCTATATTTCACATCAGAAGAAGTAGGTTTGAGCCTTGGCTCTTCTTCTTGTCAGCTGTGTGATCACGTATGGCGTTTTTAAGGAGGACTAGCACCTCCGACATGAGGGCTTGCCGAGCCCTTTTCAGGGCTGCTCATCCACCTTTGCCATCCACCTTTCACCCAACTCTCACCTGTGGCTCCAAGAAGCTGTAGCATGTACAGCAGTCACATGTTGGAAAACCACCTTGGCAGATGGGCTAAACCAGGTTGGACCTCAAACCCATCAGTGAGTTACCCCAAGCCTGTGAAGACTTCCCCCAGCAAAATGGGCAAATGAGAACAATTTGTTCTAACGGCCATGAAGGTGGCTAAAACAGGCACTGGGGAGCACTTAGAGCTTGGTCACTTGAAGACACCAAGGTCATTCAGTGCATCCTGGGCCATTGCCAGTTATCCTGGCTTTTGTCTTGCCACTGGACTTTAATGACTATGGAAGAGAGAGTGAAGCTGATGACTTTGTGTAAGTCTGTTTCACTTTAATCCAGTTCACACACAAGTCAAGGCATTACCCTGTGAAGTCATTGGCCCTCTTCAGAAACAAAGGACAGACAACTTAACCTTCCTGGGCCTCAGTCTCCTTGTCTGTAAAATGAGGAGTTTGGACTAAATTATCTCTAAAGATCCTTCTAGCTTTGTTATTAGGTGATTCTGGTTGTCCTCAATTCAGTGGGAGTTACTGAACTTGGCATATATGCCTGGTGTCCACTGGCACCCCTGTACTCAATTTGTACACTGGAGCCCATGATAATTCTTTAACCATAAAATGGAACTGCCCCAGGCAGTCTTTATGTGAAGCAAATTGTCTTTAGTCAAGGTCTCTGAGGCTCATTCAGGAGAAAGTTTTCCTGACCTTGCTCTGCATAACCCATCGCCCACCCAAGCTTTGGACCCATCACTTCCAAACTCTGACCACATTTTCCTTCCTGTCACCTTGCATCTGTCACTGCTGGCTTTGACTACTGAGGTGGCTGCCTCATCTCTCTTATGAGAAATGGTCCATATACCCCATTGGTGATAGCAGCCCATCCTGATACTGCCCTTCCCCCTAGGCCCTCCTTTTTTACAAGGAGTTGTACTTCACTAGGCTAGGCTAGACCTCATGTTGATTTCTGCTGGGAGCTCAAAACAGAGATGAGTTAAGAGGGAAACACAAGATGGCTCATTGTGGTGGAAAGAAGAAAAATTGCAAAAAAGGAGAGAGCTCTATATTAAGAGTCAGAAGACCTGAGTTCTAATCTTCCTTGTGCCACCAACCTATCGTGTGGCCTTGAGTAAATGAACCCCCCACCCCAAGCTTCAATTTTTTCATCTATAAAATGAGGGATTTTAACAAGAGGCTCTCAAAGGTCCTTCTGGTTTTAAACATTTGATGATCTATTTTCTAAGGTTTCTAAGGTCCTAGCTTTAACATTCTATGTAAGATTCCTTTCAGTTCTGACATTCTGTGGTTACTATGATTCCAGGTGGTGACTGGCAGTGTCAAATGCTCCAGAAAGCCCAAAGAGGGCACAGACTTGACAGAATTCTGACCCTGGGATAGTGAGGACCCAGTAATGAGAGACAGGGCTGACCTGGGGTTTGGGAGCCAGACCACTGCTCAGCAAGGCTGGGAATAGAATGGGGTCCTTCCTCTCACAGCTCAGACCCCAGTAGGGCGGTGATTGTTATCTGGAAGTTGGGTGGGGAGAACAGAAAGAATTCAAACACTGGAGTCCAGGTTTCCCAGGCTGACTGAATGTCTTCTTTTCTATTTGACCAAGGTGAGGCTGAGCCAGGAGTGGAGAGGCAGAGTTACCGAAGGAAACTCCACTCCTTCTATGAAGTCAAGGAGGAAATAGGAAGGTAAGGAAGGCTCCTAGGCCTGTGGGTTTCACTGGGTTCCTGAGGTGGCTACAAGAGCCACCTCCATTAGCAAAGGACACGTCGGTCCAATTAGGGCTTCATCACCAGGAAGGACAGAGGGACTTTCCGAAGACTTCCTCCTGACAAGGATACTGGGTGGGAGTCAGAAAGGGATGGAGAGTGGGATTACAATCAAAGAAGTTAAATTCTTCTTATACAGTCAAAGTGTGTTTAGTAGGTTAGCTTCAGGATAAATCACCATCCCAGCAGTTATGGAAAAAGCCTGGACGGGAAGCCATGAGACTTTGGCTTCAGTCCATCTCTGACACTAACTGATGTCGTGGAAAGAACCCTGAATTCTATTAGAGTCAGGAGAGCTGAATTTAAGTTCCGGCTCTGACATTAATTTGACTTTGGTCGAGCACTTTACTGCTCAATTACTCAATTTCCTCTTCTGTCAAATGGAGTCAGACTAGATGATCTCAAAGGTCCCATCTAACACCAGCATTCTAATCAATTCCACTCCCTGGGACTTAGTTTCCTTATCTGTAAAATATGAACAGTAAAGCCTTCCCAGTGTGCTTAATAGAAATGTTATGAAGGTCAAATGAGATAAGAGATATAAAAATGCTTTGAAAAATATAAAATTCTATAGTAGGATTATTCAACTTGGAAGAGAAAATTGTATGTATGCAGATTAATATCCCCAAATCTAGGCTGTAATAAAGGATGGCCTACTATTCTTGGTCTCCGCTGAGAGCATGGCAGAGTCGATAGAATGCTGGATTTAGAGTCAGGATAACCTGGGTTCAAATCCTGCCTCTTACACTTACTAGCTGCATGACCGTGTACAAGTCACTTAAACCTCTGAGCCTCAGTTTCTTCATTTGTAAAATAGGGATAATAATGCCTGTTGTACTTACATCACTTAACTTCTTAGTGTTCCAAGCAACTCTCTATGATTGCCAAGGAGCTTCCTATACCAATTGAAATTATAAACAAAAAACCCCAGCAATCTCATGGGGTTGTTGTGAGATATAGACAAGATTATATAAAGTGATTTGCAAGCTTTAAAATGCTATGTAGGGACAGCTAGGTGGTGCAGTGGATAGAGTATGGGCCCTGAAGTCAGGAGAACCTGAGTTCAAATCCGGCCTCAGACCGAACACTTGACACTTACTAGCTGTGTGACCCTGGGCAAGTCACTTAACCCCAATTGCCTAAAAAAAAAAAATTTTTTTAAAAAGGAACTAAAATGCTATGTAAAGGCCAGCTATTATTACCAAAAGAAGAGTTTGGGTTGCAGCAAGGCAGATTTTAATTAGACATACAAGAACACATCTCCGTTCTTTTTAAATCATTCATGCACTCAACAAACATTTATTAAGTACCTATTATGTACAATGCCCTTTGCTTGGTGTTAGAAATACAAAGATAGATATAACCTCAGCCCTGCCTTCAAGAAGTTTACAGTCTATTGAGGAAAGGACATTTTTGTTCAGTCGTGTCTGACTCTTTGTGACCCCCTTTGAGGTTTTCTTGGCAAAGATACTGGAGTGGTTTGCCATTTCCTTCTCCGGCTCATTTTATAGATGAGGAAACTGAGGCAAACAGGGCTAAATGATTTGCCCAAGGTCACACAGCTAGTAAGTGTCTGAGGCTAGATTTGAACTCAGGAACATGAGTCTTTCTGACTTCTGGCCCAGTACTCTATCCACTTTGCCACCTATCTGCCTGAAAAGGTATAAACACAAATAATTGATCAAGGGGAGAATGAACTAAATGCAAGGTTAAAAGGTCCAGGCAAACTTCTGTGAGAAATTTAAGGAGGGAGAGATCACTTTCACCTAAAGGGTGGGGGATTGACCAAGGAAGGCTTCGTGGAAGAGGTGACACCTGGGCTTCACCCTGAAGAAAAAGAGAGACTTCAAAAGGCAGAGAAAGAGAAGGGGTCAGAAGGGAGTCCATTCCAAACATGGGGAACAGAGAGAGCAAAGATATGGAGGTGACAGAAGATAGGACAAGAAGGGGTGTGAGGGCGGCTGAGTCATGCATTGACTCAGTTTCCTCTTTTGTCAAATGGAATCAGACTAGATGATCTCAAAGATATCATCTAGCACCGGCACTCTAATCAATTCCACTCCAATGGCACAGTGGATAGAGCACTGGCCCTGGAGTCAGGAGGACCTGAGTTCAAATCCAGCCTCAGATACTTGACATTTCCTAGCTTTGTGACCCTGGACAAGTCACTTAACCCCGATTGCCTCACCAGAAAAAAAAAAAAGAAGGGAGATGGAAAATAGCCTGCTTTGGGTGGGAGTACATGAAGGGGAATAGGGTGAGATAAGGCTAAACAGGTAGGTTGGAGCCAGACTGGGTCGGAGACCATGCTTTGGAGGTCATGGTCAGTGGTCTGCATTTTATTCTGCAGACAATGGCAACCCACTAGAGGTCTGGGGCTAAAATAGTGATCTTAAGAAGATGAGGCATAAGGGGTGCAACCTACAAGAACAGGTGACTAAGGGAGGCTGGGAATGTCTTCAGGGAGTGACACTGTCTTGTCAGGGATGGTTTCAGGCCATTTCTCCGGGGTAACAAGGAGCTAGACGGGACAGCCTTTCAGCTCCCCTTCTAGTCCAAAGAGCTAAAATGGTCCCGACAAACATAACCCTCTACCTCCTTCTGCGTAGGGGTGCTTTTGGCTTTGTGAAGAGGGTTGAGCACAAAGGCAACAAAGTGTCCTGTGCTGCAAAGTTCATCCCCCTTCGGACCAAGACACGGGCCCAGGCGTACCGGGAGCGGGACATCCTGGCCACCTTGAACCATGAGCTGGTCACCCAGCTCCTCGACGAGTTCGAGACCAGGAAAACGCTCATTTTGATCCTGGAGCTGTATCCTTTTTCCACTGACGCTGGAGGCTCCCCTCCGTGGTGGGTTCTGTCTAGTGTTATAGTGCAAGCACTGGATTTGCAACCAGAGGGCATGGGTTCAAGTCCTGCCAATTATTCATAACGTGACTATGGGTAGGTAAGTCACTTCAGTCCTCTGTTTCCTTTATCTATAAAATGAGGAGTTTGGACTAAATGATCTTTGAGGTCTCTCTAATAGCGTGCCTAGCTCTGACTTTCTTTTATGTCCTAAGGACAATTTAATTCAATTCAACAGTCCTAAGGTCCATTGAATTTAATTCAACAACTCAATAAACATATGTTAAACCATTAACTATTAAGTACTATTAAGTACAGTATAAGGCATTGAATTAGGTACTGAGGATATGAAGACAGAAAGGAAATGGTTCATGCCCTCGAGAAACTTATACTCTACTGGAAGGATTCATGAACAGAGATAAGTAAATCCAAGGTTAAAAAGAAAAAGATCATGAACAGTTGGAAGATTAGGGAAGGCCGCCTGTGGGAGTCTGCACCTGAGCCAGGTAAGTCTTGAAGGAAATTAGGGATTCCAGAGTCAGAGGGGAAGAGAGAGTGAGTGATTCTCGACATAGGAACATAGCAGAGATAGGGGAGATGGAATGTTGTGCAGGAGGAACAAGCAGGTCCCTTCTGGCATTTCTATTGCGCTGTTTTCTGTTTCTCCAGCAGGGGATACATGTGTCTCCCCAAGGTCAAGGGGCCATTCGAGGCAAATCATCTCCCTGCATGCCTGATTTGTGTCCGTAGATATGAAAATAAAACATGTTTTTGGTGTTATTTTTTAATCCTTAAAAATCAAAGATCTATTAAATTGTTAATTCCCTAATGCCCTGAATTGAAATCCTCTTTATAGGATTGGAAATTTGGGCAAATATTGTTAGGTTTTGCCAGAAGGTTCTTCTGGTTTCTTCCAGTACCAGTATCTTGGAGGGTCAGCTGTGGTCTGGTGGAAAGAGCCCTGGGCTTGAAGTCAGAACTAGATTCAAATTCTGGCTTGGGCACTTCTGAGCTTCGTGACCTTGAGCAAAGTCCCTTCCTTTCTCTGCGTCTCAGATTCCTCATATATAGTAATGGAGGCAACTAAGTAACACAGTGGAGAGAATACTGGACCTGGAGTCAGGCAGACTTGAATTCAAATCCAGCCTTACATACTCATTCACTTAGGTGACCTTGGGCAAATCACTAAACCTCTGTCTGTCTCAGTTTCCTCATCTGTACAATAGGGATGATAATAATAGTATCTCCTTCCCAGGGTGGTTGTGAGGATAAAGAGGCAAAATGTTTGTAAATGTTTGATATTGATATCGATGAAGTGCTTTGCAGGCCTCAAAGCTATGCTATTATAGATAGATAGATAGATAGATAGATAGATAATATGTATATAATATGCTAGCTATTAGCTTTTATTAAAAAGAGATGATTGGATTCCATGATCTCAAAGGCCCCTTCTAGCTCTAAATAATACAATCCTTGAAGTCACTTCTCCTCTCTGGTGCCTCAGTTTTCTCACTTATAAAATAAAGACAATAGGACTTAACCCTAATTCCCTGGCAGAGTTGTTTGTGAGGATGAAATGAGATAATGGATCTGGAGCTCTTTGGGAATCATAAAGCACTATAGAAATATCAGCTATTTTTATTATATTATTTTTATTATATCACTTTTGAATTAACCATGACATGCTATGTTTGTTGTTTAATCATGCCTGACTCCATGTGAGTCCATGGGGTTTTCTTGGAAAAGATACTAGAATTGTTTACCATTTCCTTCTCCAGTGTGTCCCCATTTTACAAATGAGGAACTGAGGCAAAATAGGGGTCAAGTTGCTTGCCCAGAGTCACACAGTAAGGGTCTGAGGCCAGATATGAACACTGTACCACCTAGCTGCCTCATATTGCATTATTACTACATCCTAATTGCCCTTGACTGCAACCTTAGATGTTCCTCTGAAGAGCTCCTGGACCGCTTATACAAGAAGAACGTGGTGACTGAAACCGAGGTAATAAAATTCTCTTGGTCAGATTGCCCTGTGCAATCATTCAGTTCTCTCACTAGCTCATTCCCTCCTAGTCCACACTAGTCTACTAAAAGCCAAGTCCTTGGCTGAGGACTTGGAGAAGGAAGGAGCAGGCAGGATGACTCATTGGGGAGCTGCCATCTTGTGGGGCCATTAAGCTCACTGCCTATAGTGGGCTGCTCCACCTCGGGTTCCGTTGCAGCCCTGATTCTAAGGACCAGTACAGGAAGAGGATTTCATGGTTCATGTAGTGTTTCTGTGTTCTCTAATGACATGTCTACCTTGGCTCAGTGGGGTCATATCCTCTTTGACTAGTGATGGTTTTGAGATGCTCACAGAGGTCTGGGTTAAGACACAGCCAGAACACGACAGGACAAGGAAGCTAGGAGGCCAAATCCATGGAAAGAGAGAAATCTATACTGAGGGACAAGGCAGCCAGAATGTTATATCTGGAAATCTCAAACCCTGCCCCCCTCTCTGAGATTGAGCAGAATCATAGACTTGTGTGTGCTTTTCAAGGTTCAGCTACCTTAAGGCTTTCTCAAAAAGGTTTTATCATCATGGAATTGCCTAACTTTAAATTGCCATCAAATATAGAATTACCTAATACTAGAAGCCTGACATAGCCATTGTACATAAGATGCCCAGAGAAGGGGAGATACAACACATATACACATAGCTTACCTTGTCCAGGTAAGAATTCTTACACAAGGAGTTGTCTAACCATAACTTCAAGACTTCCAGTGAAAGGAGCTAGCTACTTCCCAAGGAAGCCATTTGACTTTCAGGCAGCTCCCTAGGACACATGACTCAATTTACCATGAAATAAATACTTACAGGTCATGGAAAGATCACTTTGTGTCTTTATAAACAACTCAAGTGTGTCATAAGACTTATGATTTCTTCATTTTTGCTAATGAAGATAGTAGGTCCCTATATATTAAAGTAGATGGTCTTCATGAGCTGTTTTGACCAAACAAATTTATTACCTGGAGAATTTCTTTCTGGCAACGAGCCAATGGGCACTTGGCTTGGCTAGTCTTCTTATGACAGACCCCATTCCTGGGACCATACTCAGGACCTTTCTAGCTGGATAGAACTTATGAAAGCTTGCATTCTCTGAACTTATGCTTATAAAACATAGAACAGGACAGAAAGGGAGGATATGGAACACTACAAAGCAGTATTTCAAAGTGTCCCTCATTGCACCTTTACATATGTTGGCTGCTTACCCCTAGTCCAAATTCTGGAGAGAAAACTGCTCTAGTTGAGTCATAATTTGTGTTTCTTCTGAGTACAACTAAATCAGGATGAAGAAGGGTTCAGAGATGAGAATGTAAACCAGTGTTTGAAGGTTAAAGGGCAGAAGAAAATAGCATAGAGGGGGAAGGGAAGAATGAGATACTCAGAACCATTAGATCTTGATAATAGATACAAGATTTTGTTTTCCTATAAAGGGGATTTGAATCTCGTGAAGAAGTAATGACCTCCCATATTCCATAAAATAAAGAGAATTCACAAGTGCCAAGAGGTGTGAGGAAATCCACTCGACTCCAGGAAGAAGAAATACATTGTGGGGGTCAGCAGCATCTTGCTGTGGGGTACAGAGATAACTCTGTGTCTACATAGTATAGCTAATCATGAGTCTTAATGTCTTCTTGAGACATGTGTATTTGGATTGACCAAGGGCTTAACCAAACCTTATCAATCCTGATGGCCACTGTTCATTTCAAGTGATTCCTGTGGGAATTAATCATATTCTAGGAAGAAATCTAAAAATGATTATCTGGGCTTAGGTAGAAAACCAAAGGACTTAGAGACATAGGACATGTTTCCATCACTACTTCTAATTAAGGGTTAGGAGCTTAGAAACGAAAGGATGACATGGGAAGGAAGCATTTGGCCAAAAATATTGTAACAAAGAACTGAATAAGGATTTATGGACCTGAATCATGGATGAAGGCACAGCAATGATGGGCCCTGGGCCAGAGAGAGAGTGCATCTGATATAGAATGGGAAGAAAAGAGTTTCCTGGTGTGATGAATGAAAAGTTCAAAAAGCATAATTTCTGGGTAATGAATCATTTTGTTAATTATGGCTAGCTAATAATTAATAAAAAGATGGTCATATGGCCTTCCCTTGTGAACTAAAGATGGATCATGGCAGCCTATTGCTGCTTATATACTCTTGGAAGAATGGGTGTTACTGATAGAAAGCAATCAGGATTAATTAATTAATCAGGATTGGTTAAATAATCAATGAGAATAATAAATATTATAATGAGAGGTGAACCTATTCTAATGAGTGTTGGGGGAAATGTGACTTTGATTATGTCACTTTTATTCCCAGACCACTCCCCAGATTGGGCAATCTAGACAAAGGATCTACCCCCACCCACCCAAGCCTGAGTAGAACACAATGGGCTTCCCTACTTGGATGAGGTCTGAACTAGACTGAGGAGAAAGTTAATCTAATTTAGTTAATTGTCTCATTATCAGCCCTATTCTTAGATGCTGATTTGACCTAGTACAGAATGGGAAAATAGGAAGGGAAAAAATCCTGGGTCTCCCTAATAGTAAATAGTTATTAATATAAGAGAAATAATCATTTCTGTCACTGGAGAAACTGACTGATGGTATCAAGAGGACTTACAGAGACAGAGGAAGAAAGGTGACCAAGTGTTAAAGGCAGAATAAGAAACTATGGAGAGGAACAGATGCAGTAAAAGTCAGGAATATGTGGATTTGAATCCTGCCTCATGTGTTTAACTAGCTGTGTGACCCTGGGAAAATCACCTAACCTGTCAGCCTCAGTTTCCTCATCTGTAAAATGGGGATGATGATGATAATAATAGCACCTACTCCCCAGGGTTGGTGTGAAGATCAAACAAGATAGCATATGTAAAGTATGTATAGTATATGTGCTGATCTAAAAAGAGTATTATTGGGAGGTGGGGGGGCCCAGGCCCAAGGGTGGAGGATGGATGATGAACATTACCAAAGCTGGAACACAAGAGAGATGTGGTTACATTGTATTACTGACTATCCAGACGTGCTAAAAGTAGAGTAGCTATAAATCCTTCCCTTGCCTCGCCAGAAACTTCATCTTTCAGAAAGTAAAGGAAGTGATGAGGGGACATAACAAATATGTCCCATTATTTAAACTTGGTGTCTCCCCTAGTGCCCAGCACTGGGCTCTGCACACAGTCGGTCGCTGTTTAATAAACGTGAGCTCTATACCTTTGTTCCTAGGTGAAGGTATATATAAAGCAGATTTTAGAAGGCCTCAAGTACCTCCATGACAATGACATCCTGCATTTGGACATTAAGGTATGGCTTCAATACAAAACTGCTTTCCATTGGCCCTTTGGCAGATGAGGAAATGAGAACTGGTAGTGATGAGGTCTAGAGGTTAGGGGTCCTGGAATCCCAAAATCACGACACATGGGTCCTGCCCAAAAGAATTT
>NW_020954598.1:27205585-27211787 GCF_900497805.2 Vombatus ursinus | reverse complement strand
GACCCAAGCCTTCTTTC
Organism: Vombatus ursinus; assembly: GCF_900497805.2. NCBI lineage: Eukaryota > Metazoa > Chordata > Mammalia > Diprotodontia > Vombatidae > Vombatus > Vombatus ursinus. The sequence goes on along the minus strand of NW_020954598.1, from coordinate 27,211,770 downwards.
TGCCAAAAACAAGGTTTATTAAAGATCCACCATATTGGCCAGGCTCTTAAGGAATCTGAGCACCTGTGAGCTGGTGGCCAGTGAGCTAGTGACCAGATTGTAAAAACCTCAGCAGTGGCTAGATTATAAGAATCAGAGCATCTTAATGGAGACAAGATGGACCTTATATACAGAAAGACTATGGGAGGGATCTAGGAGTGGCCAAGTAGTCTATGAGGTAATAGAACTCCAGGGGTGGCCAAGGGAGAATGGAGCCTAGATAGGATTAAGGGTGGGAAATGGGGCCACAGACAAGTAAGACAACGGAGGGCCAGGTTAGGTTAAGAATAACTGGAGATTGGACATAGCCACAATAAAAGGCCAGTTGATGGGATTATAGCCTCAAGGGGAATGCCAGAGATTAGGCCATGTGGGAAAATCCAGAGTTTTTCCTTTTTGGACTCTAGCTCCCATTCTCATCAGTAGAGTCTCCAAAAGCCCATGGATGCTGTGTGTATTTGTGGGAAGGAGTGAACCAGGCTCTTAGGAGATTATTTTTGTATTAACTGCCTTTACCATGTTATCTAAAAGTAGTAGTAGCTGCCCTCTGGGGACCCAACCTGCCAATTAGAACAGAAATTGGGAAATGCTATTATTTCTTTTCTTACTATTATCAGTTTTTGTTTTTGTTTTTGTTTTGTTTTGTTTTTTCAAAAAGCTAGGACAATTTATTTTTGTCCTGTGCAGTTTTCATTTTGATTTCTTGAAAAATAGCTTTGAAAATCAGTCTTTTGAAAAGTGCATTCTATTTTAAATGGAGCTATTTGACCATGCCTTTAAACCCAAATCATTCTGGCTTTCATTGAATGGCCAATAATAGACCCAGCCCAAGTCTGTGTGGCTCATTGTATAGGTATTGAGGGTTTAGGATGAGTATAAATAGCAATTGTTTTCTGTTCTGGCCAAAACCTCTGAGGGTCTTCCCCTCCCAGATTGATATCTTTGGGATGGTAAATTGAGGCATCTTTTGTCTCAGTTCTTAGCTAGCCCTTAGTCATTAAATGGGCATGGCCTCAGACAAACTGAGACCTAGGAAAAACCTTAATTTAGGAAGGCCAAGGCCACCCACTGCATCCTGGGCCATTGCCAGTCATTTTGACCTTTGTCTTGCCACTGGACTCCAATGATTCTGGAGAAGAGAGTGAGGCTCTGCCTCACTCAAATCCAATTCACAAAGCAAGTCAAGATATCACCTCATAATGTCACTGGCCGTCTTCATGAATGAAGGATGAACAACATCTATAAAATGCATATAGTAACACTTGACTGGGTACTTCACCACATTAGTTATCATGAGGAAAGTGCTTTGTAAATTTTTAAAACTGCGTAAGTAGAGTGTCTCATTAAGACTGAACCCCCAAAAATTAAAATTAAAATTAAAAAACAAAAGACTGACCCACCAGCTTGGACATCTGCCTGTGAAAATTACTTCATGTGACTGCCCCTATAGCATCATAGAATTTAGTTACAATGGATTTCAGAGACCTTTTAATCCAGCCCCCCTTCATTTGACATGTAAAGAAGCAGAGGCCCAAAAGAGGTAAAGTGAGGTACCCAAGACTCCGTAGCTCCTAAGTAGCTATAATTATAATACAGCCACAGTGAATCAGAGAGGGAAAGGACCTTAGAAGCCATCTCACTGAATTTCCCACCCAGAGCAGAAATTTCTGTTGCAGTATCCCCAACAGAAGGTCATGCAAACTGTGTTTGAACACTGCAGCCATGTGAGGTTCACTACTTAGTAAAAAAGCTCATCCTATTGTTGGAAGGTTCTTAGTGCAAACAGAATTTTCCCTCCCTCTAAATCATTGCTTGTAGGTCTGCTCTCTGGAGCTAAGCAAAAATGATTCAATCCCTTTTCCCCAGGACAGCCCTTCAGATGCTTGAAGACTGTGACCATATCATCCCTGAGTCTTCACTAGTTTAGGTGAAACATCTCCACGTCCTTCAATCCCTCATATAGCATGGTTTCCTCACCAAGTTGATCATCTTTCTCTGAATGTGCTGCCATCTGTTAGTGTCCTTTTAAAAGTAAAGCAAATTCCTGATGTTCTCTTCTCTTTCTCTATCATCAGCCTCCTAACATCCTAATGGCTCACCCAAGTAGGGAAGATATTAAAATCTGCGATTTTGGCTTTGCCCAAAAAATCACCCCCTCGGAGCCCCAGTATAGCAAATTTGGCTCACCGGAGTTTGTCTCACCGGAAATTATTGCCCAGACGCCTGTGATGACCACATCAGATATCTGGTGAGAAGCAATGCTTTGTATTCACTGATGAACCACCAAAGGTAGGGATATGGGGAAGAGAAAACGTCCCTTGCCAGTGTTTTTCCCTTATGGTTTATCTTTAAGGTGATATAATCCCCCTGTGATGTCAGAGCTCCCTTTGAAAAGACCAGGACATTCTAGACCCTGGCGTTGCTAATTAACAATCACAAATGAATGGATTTCCATAGAGCTTTCATAAAACCATAGACAGAGCTAAAAGAGGATCAGTGAAATTATCTGGAACAACCTTGATCCAAAGCATGAATCCCCTACATGGCCTCCCTAGTAACAGGGTCATCCAGCCTCTCAAAGCAGGAAGTCCTGGAGGCAGCTGTAGATTCCATAAAATGCCTTTACATCCAGTGTCCCAAAAGCAATGAGAGGGTGGCAGTTAGATGAGAGGCTGGACCGTAGAGTGGAAAGAACACAGAACTTTTTTGTGCATTGTCTCTCCTCCCTCTCCAACAAGAGAAAGACCAGAACAAACACAGTGTTCCCATCGCCTCAAAAATAGACCGTGCCCCCACTCAAAAGGTACACAGGGACAAGCGTACCCATCACCGTCGCCCTCCACCCTGTCCAGTGAGCCTTGTAGCCCTGCCAGGCACTTACGCCCCAAGCATCATCCAGGCTCAGGCCCAGAATGACGTGATCGCTTTGGCCCGCTGAGGAGATAACCAAGTCAGCAACTGTCCAGTTTATTCATGACTGGGCTCAGCACAGCTGAGGGAGCAGCAGGGCCTCAAAAAGCCTGGTGCCCCCTCCTGTCTCCCAGCCCCCTGTCTATGGGGGGCATCCCCCATCACATCCCACCTCCTTCTAATGGCGCTACCAGATGCTCATTGCCTTGACTCCACTCTGCCCTTCTCTCATCCCATGGTAGTTGTTGGTGTTTATCTGATATATCATCCCATGATAAGTTCCTGCGCTTCATTTTCAAGGCAGGGATGGAGAAGGGATTTAGTAGTTTATAGGCATAGTTGAGCTGCTGCCAAGACCTTTAAAAATGATTGATATCCTCTGTTGTTATATGCCAGTTATTTCTGGATATACCTGTCCCTATGCCCAAGCCTTCCCTTTTAACAAAAATAATTTAAACAAAACCACTTGACACAGTGAACTCATCTGACAGCAAAAGCACAATTTCATACTCATACTCCCCATCCACTGCTCAAAAAAAAAAAAGGTGGGGGGAGTGGGGGGGGGTGGGCAGGGAAGGTGCTACCAGGACTTTTCATTCACGTTTTTTGGCTGCTTACCACACCATCCCATTTCTCCCAGCTTGCTTTCCTGTCTTATGACCTTGTTATCAAGGGTCATCTTCCAGAATTAATTCCTGTTTGAAGCCATCTTATCTGGGAGCACTGTATCATCCCACTTAAGTCTTTAACCTCAACAAAGATATTAACTGTTAATGAGGAATACCTATTCACACCTAGTCCTGGCCTACCTTACTGATCCTGCTTCTGATAACTATGAATTCTTTGGGCCCGGTTGGCTTACCTATTGCTGCTCTAATTCCCAAGTTTCATGTGTGTTGTGTTTCCCTGGTCCTGGCTTCTCCCCTGGTCCCTTCAGGCTACTGTCTCTGCCAATCCCGAATCACCATGTGACACTGAGCTTTTGTTTTTCAACAGGGCTGTTGGTGTCATCACCTACTTAAGGTAACCAATCCTCTGCCTCCTAAATTCTCAATCCCCCATCTCCCAAAGTCACTAATCCCTTCTCTCCCAAGGTCGCTAGTCCCCTCTCTCACACATCTCTTAAGTGCCCAATTCCTTGTTTCTCAAGACAATCAGTACCTTTTCCATTGAGGTAACCTATTCTATCTCCCAAGACTCCCTCTCCTCCTTTCCCTGGCTCCTACCTCTTCATAAAGAATAAGCCTGAGGTAGGATGCCTGGGGATGTCCAGATTAAGAAATCTCCTGAGGCAGTGAATTCCAGATTGACCTGTGCCTGCTCTGAGTATTCATTTCTTCAAAATAAGCATAGTACTCTAGTGTTTGATAAACCCCAAAATCCCAACTAGTGGAGCAAAAACTCACTATTTGACAAAAACTCTTGGGAAAACTGGAAAATATTTACTTCTCTTACCAGCCCCCAAATCAACTAGAATCTTTAAAATCTGAAAACAACATTTAGGAGGTCCTACAGAATTTGGAAGCCTGTGTGAAGGATCCTGCACCACCACCCTGTATTAAGGATCATTGACTAGAGAAGTTAGGAAAGCATGTGCCTTCAGTCTACACTAACATGGTGGATATCTAAAACAGTTAGCTCAGTGGTTAAGGCACGGTGTTAGAAGGAATTCAGTCTCCAGCTCTACCAAAGGTTTGCATGGAACTTGGTTCCCCAAAGATTGATCCCTAATCTAGGTCACAGACTGGAGCCTGGCCTTGGTCACAGGCTGAGCCCTGGCCCTGGTCATATGTGGTAGAATATAAGAAGAACCAGCTGAGGTGTAGACAGCACATTGAGTCCCCACTTTTCAGGATATAAGGCAGATCCAGTGGTCCCCCCTTCCCCCACCAAGAAAGGGGTAGGACTATCAATCTATGTGTATATAGGGTAGCTCTATATTATTACCATCCCTGGAAAATAATATAGGGATCAAGTAAGGGGCAGGAACAGTCTGGGGCTTCCAGGAGAAGAATAAATAAAGGGAAAATTGGAAGGAGGGAGGAAGGCCTTGAGCCTGACAGGTGTCACCCTTAAGTTATTATCAGCTAACACCTTCTTCCTCAATTTACACCTTAGGAAGAATTAGTCCAATGGACAACTATGTTGAGAACAAGAAGAGGACGCTAGAAAGCAGCCTGGGAGGGTTTAGGGTTTTGTTTGACTTTTTAAGGATGTGGGAGTGTTGGAAAGAAGGAAAGAGATTCTGGGTAGGGGAAATGGAAAGGTACCAAGGTCACACTTTGCTGGATAATTAAGAGATGGTCCCCAGCAGCTAATGTAAATCCCCTATCTAAGGCAACCAAGAACTTTGTCCGTCAGAGAAATCAAACTCAGGCATGCCTTCCTCAGGCATTGTGAAGGGCCGAGGTCACCTGCCTCAGTCATCCCTTGTGTTGGTTTCAGGAAGATGTAGAGAGAAATTAAACCAGAGCTCTCCTTCCTACTGACAGCGCCGGGAGGGTCTCTAAGAGCAGAGAGGGTCCAGCTGTGCATTAGTCCTAATGCTAATAGTCAAACTTCCCTCCCATTTTCTAATTCAGTTTGACCTGCACATCCCCATTTGCTGGTGAGAATGACCGAGCGACCCTCCTGAATGTGCGGGAGGGAAAGATCTCCTGGACCACCCCCCAGGCCGTCCACCTGAGCGAGGAAGCAAAGGACTTCATAAAGGGGATTCTTCAGCCCGCACCAGAGTAAGGACAAAGCTCTTCATATCCCACGTGACTTCTCATTCCAAATTCTCTCCAAGCTCAGAACCGTAGTATCATAAACCATAGGATGTTACAGCTGGGAGGAGCCTTAAAACTTAGAATGTCAGAAATGGGAGGAACCTTGGAACATAGAATGTCAGAAATGGGAGTGGCTTTAAAACAGAATGAGAGACAAAGGTGAAAGGAATTTAGAACTCGGACTACATACTGTTAAAACTGAAAGAACTCTTAGAATATAGAATGTCAGAAATGAAAGTGATGTGGTTTGGGGTTTCAGGGACCCCTCAAGGACCGAAGTACAGGACAAGGTCGTCTGGAAAGAATTCACGGACTCAAGCATTCTTTAAGTCAAGTTGACAAAGGTTTATTGTTATACCATCCAGCAGGCAAAAGTTCTTAAGGAACCTGCAACCTGGGGGCAGCTAGGTGGCACAGTGGGTAGATCACCGGCCTTGGAGTCAGGAGGACCTGAGTTAAAATCCA
>NW_020954598.1:27182212-27205553 GCF_900497805.2 Vombatus ursinus | reverse complement strand
AAAAAAAAAAAAAAAAAAAAAAAAAAAAAAAAAAAAAAAAAAAAAGGAACCTGCAACCTTAGAGGGGTACGGTTAAAGTTTGTATAGGAAAAACCTTAGTAAAACATGTGCCAAATATGATAACTAGGTGATTCAGAGAAGGATTGGGGGGTGGCTAAGGAGTGGGCAGCTCTTAAAGGAACATGAATTTTTTATATCTACTGCGCAAGTATTTTACCCAGATTTCACCAGGAATGGGGGGGGGGGGGCGTGGAGAGACACAGAGAGGTGTGTTTTTTTAGGTCTGCTATGTCACTAAGTTAATTAGCGGTCAGGGTTGACTCAAGGATTGTCCAGTCTGCCACTAATCAATGTCTTGTTTGACAAGATAGATGCCGGGAGTGTACATGGCTTAAGTCTAAGATATACGTAATGAGGAGTCCAGGATGCATATGATGAGGTAGGGAGTTGGTATAGATGGTACAGAATATCTTTTTGAGCCAGTACAAAGGCAGTTCAAACTAATAACTCCTGCAGATGTGGTTTACAATTGTACCAGGGAGAGAGATAAGTGTTTCGCTGGGGCCCACTCATGAGTAATTGCTAGGCATAGTGTCCTTGGGCTGGAGAGAAACTGCCAGAAATAGTGTTTTTGAGGCCAGGGAGAAATATGGTCTTAGAACTGGGGTCTGAGCACAGGTACCCAAGCACCCCATCAGAAGGGCCCCAGTAACAAAGAACCTGGAATGTTAACCCTAACAAGGCATTAGAACAGATTCTGGCTACGCTGGGATGTACCATAGGACACAGAACGTAGAATGTTGGGGTTGGAAGGGTCAAACACCTGATTCAGCTGTCCAAGAGGAACCAGAGTCCTCAGCTCCCTGAGCTTCTGGCCTCCCTTGCCCACTCTTGACACCTTTGTGCCCACAATGTCTACTGACATGACCCTGAATCCCAGTCTGCCTAGAATGTGCATCTTATCTCCCCTGCCAGCCTGCCAGGACAGACAGACTACCTGGTTTAGAGCGGGAAGGATCAGTAGAGGTCATCTAGCCCATGGACTCCCTTTTGTAGATGGGGAAACTGAGGCTGAGAGGGAAGAGGTTTGCCTAAGGTCACACAGTAAGTAGCAGAGCTAAGACTTGACCTTAAGTTCTCTGATTCCAAATCTAGTGTTCTTTCCACTGCCCACTGCCTGTTTCTACCACCAGCAGAGCCCACAGAACTTTCAGCAAAGTAGGTTCAGTAAATGTTTGCTAAGTCAATAACAATGCACATTTGTGTAGAGCTAAGGTTCACGGAGCATTTCCTCACAACGATGCTCTGAGGTAGATAGTATAAGGATTATTATTCCCATTTTACAGGTAAGGAAGTTGAGGTTCAGAAAATGACTCCCTAAGATCACACATTAGTATCAGAGCTAGGATTCAAACCTAAGTTTCTCTTGTACTCTTTCCATCATACTGAATCAACCAAAGGTCTCTTGTTTGGTTCCTAGGGCCAGACCTAATGCTTCCAAATGTCTCACCCACTCATGGTTTATGGTAAGTTGACTTGGTGTGGCTTTAATCCCCTTCCTACAATCACCAGACCCATCACAGATACCTGGAAAGAAATGAAGGTGGAAGGCACTGGTGGGAGCAGAGCCAGCCCGGGGGCAAGAAGGGAGGAGGCCTGTTTCAGGAGGGCCTTTTCTCCACTGGGGCCCACAGGGGCTGTGCCCTTTAAGCTGGCACCCACAGAGAATGGTGTGAGAATAGCTTGGTTCCTTTTTTGAATCGTCAGAACCAAATCAAAGGATGTAAGCTGCTTCACAAGGGAGACAGAGAGAGAAAAAAAGGAAGAGGAGGAAAAGAGAAGGAAGGAAAGGAGGAAGGAGGGGAGGAAAGAGGGGAGGAAGGAAGGAAGGAAGGAAGGAAGGAAGGAAGGAAGGAAGGAGGGGAGGGAGGAGGGGATGAAGGAAGGAAAGAGGGAGGGAGAGAAAGAAGAGAAAGAGTAAGAAATAGAGAGAAAGAAAGAAAGAAAGAAAGAAAAACTACCTTCTCCCACTTCACCATTTTCTCTCAGTGGTTTCACTTACTGGCCTGTGGTCCCAGGGCAGAAGCAGGAGAGTGGGAGGGTCCTAAAAAGCTCAGCCTCCAAGTGCACTCAGCCTTGACACTATGACTCCGTGGCTGAGACCCGGCCAGTGTCCAGCACTGTGGCCTGCCCTCTCAAGAGTCAGCTGGATCTTAGCCCTCCTAGACCGAGTCTTCTGTCTTTCCAGAGGCCCTCCGTCCCCCCAGAGGAGGATCACTTCATCAACACCAAGCAGCTGAAATTCGTCGTGGCCCGGAGCAGGTGGCAGGTCAGTTGTGACTCTTAATGTCCTCTCTGGGGCATCACATGCTGGACTTTGGTGCTGTCCCTCTCACAGGCCTGGCCAGTGCCCAGGAATAGGCCATGGGGTAGAGGGAACTGAGGTTTATTATCACTCTCATATTCAGGGTGAAACTTCTCCAATTTGCTGTGTGATCTCATGAGCTAGTCACTTCAGGAAAGAGAGAAGGGAATAAGCATTTATTTAGGCCTTACTATGTGCCTGCACTGTGTTAGGCACTGTGCTAAATTCTTTACCAATATTATCTCATTTCATCCTCACAACAACCCTGGGAGGTAAGTGCAATTGTTATCTCCATTTTATAGGTGTGGAAACTGAGGTCAAAAGAAGTTAAGTGACTTGCCCAGGGTCACACAGATAGTAAGTGTCTGAAGCTGGATCTGAACTCAAATCTTCCTGATTCCAGGCCAGTGCTCCATCCAGTATGCCAATAACACAGACTATCAGAGCTGGGACAGCCCTTAGAACATAGAGCATCATCACTACAATAGCTAACATTTATACGGCACCTACTGTGGGCCAGGCACTGTGTGTGCTAAGCGCTCTACAATTCTTATCTCATTTGAGCACAGAATGTGAATGCTACAAAGGACTTTTGAACAAAGAGTGTCAGAGTCTAAAGGCACCTTAGAACACAATGTCAGAGCTAAAAAAGACTTTTGAATATAGTACATAGGATGTCAGAGCTGGGGAGGCCTTTAGAACGCAGACCCCAGGAGCTAGAATGGACCTTAGAACATAGAGCATAGAATGTAAGCACTGGGAGGAAACTGAAAACAGAGAATGCCTGAGCTGGAAGGGGTCTTAGAGACCCTCTAGACATAGGCGTGGGGCAGCTAGGGGGCACCATAGTACATAGAGTGCCAGGCCTGAAGTCAAGAAGACTCATCTTCACGAGTTCAAAGCTGGCCTCAGATACTTACTAGCTATGTGACTGAGCAAGTCACTTAACCCTGTTTGCCTCAGTTTCCTCATCTGTAAAATGAGCTGGAGAGGGAAATGGCAAACCATTCCAGTATCTTTGCCAAGAAAACCCCAAATGGGGTCACAAGGGTCAGACACGACTGAAACGACTCAACAACAGAAACAGGTGTGCACAGAGGCTGGGAGAGGGCAAGGGCCAAAGATAATGCTTGCCCCAGGGGTGCCCAAGCACTGTGCTTAATGTGCTAAAAGGGATCTCGGAAGCCATCTCCTCATTTCGTAAGGGATGAAACTGAGATCTCGATGGGCAGAGGAGGCCTAGTGTCTAGGACCGAGCCTTCCTCTTTCTGTCTTGAAGAGGCGGCCAACGAGGCAGCATGTGATGGACCATCTAGTCCAACACCCTCATTTTACAGATGAGGAAACTGAGGCCTGGGAAAGTGAAGTGATTTGCCCATCATAGTGAGACTTGAACCCAGGTCATCATCTCATTTCCTGGGCTGCCTATCTGTATCCGGTATGGGGGACTCACCCTCAATGCATGAGTACAAATGAGTTTGCCCCCTTCCCTCACTTTTAGCCATCCCATCCTTCCCACCTGGCAAAGACTTAACTGGATTTCTGTTGAGCCTGCCAAGCCCAGCAACGGCCTTGGGGTTTCCGAGGGGTTTCCAAGCTGTGCTCTGGACTGACAGCCCCTGCCTTCTCCTCTTTCCTGCCAGCGTTCTTTGATGTGCTACAAATCCATCTTGGTGATGCAGTCTATCCCAGAGCTCCTGCAGGGCCCTTCAGACAGCCCATCCCTTGGCATTTCCCGGCACCTCATCAAGGAGGCCAGTTACTCCACCAGTAGCTCCTCCTCGGACAACGAGATTGCAGCCTACTCCCGGGCCAAGTCCCTGCCGCCTTCACCAGGAACGTACTCCCCCGTCTTGCCACCCAAGAGTCTGCTCAGAAGCTCTGCCAGCCTCCCCGAGGAGGGTGAACTCTCTGCGGGTGCCACAGGGACCTCGAGAGGCACTGACCACAGGTGGGAACAGAGTGGCCAGCTACCTCCTCGGGCTCCCCAGAGGTTCTGGGAGCAACCTCAGTTACTGAAGACAGCCTCTGCTGACAGTGTGACCTTCAAGGAAGGTGAAAGTGAGACTGCAGGGGTGGCCTCATCCCAGGAAGGGGACAGGACAGCAGCCAAGGGAGCCACGTGTGTGCCTCGGCAAAGTGTTATCAAGAGTACATTCTCCTGGCAGGCCTGCGAGGCTGCAGAACGTGAGGGTACATCTCCTGTCCACGACTACAGGAAGCACTTGGAGAGGGCCCGGAGGAACCTTCTGAAGGGCTGGTACTCCAAAGGAGCCCTACAGGGCCTGCGGGAGCCGCTCCTAGAACACTATGAAATGGAGGAGGAGGAAGCCCGGGAGGCCCAGGTGGGCCCACTGACCAAGTCATCATCTTTTGAGACAGCCCTCCGCTTGCCTGGCTCTACCTCCCGCGTCTCTAACCGAAGTCATTCATTTGATGACTACAGGCTAAGAACCAGCAGCCCCTTCCCAGAGCTAAGCGAGGGAAAAGAGCAGAGCAAGGACCCAGCCACTAGTGACACTAGGGGGGCCCACTCTGCTGCAGGAGAATCCCCAAAGATCAGTCAATCAGAAAGTCCAGGGGGAACTACCATCCCCCTGGCACCAGCCAAAGAGCAAGAAATCATGGCGGGAGCAGGCTCTCCATCACAGGGTGCTTCATTGCCTGCCTCTTCAAGCCAGAAAGAGGAAGGGTCAGTCCTAAAGGCTAGACCCCCTTTGCCCAAAAGTTCAGGTTCAAAGGTGACAGGCACCTGCCAGGAAGGTCAGTGCCCCACCTCGTCTGTTCCACATTCACAGATGGCTTTGAGCTCACCTTGGGAGGATAGTTCCCTAAGGAGTTCGAACCCCTTTCTGTTGAGTGATTCTATAACCACACTGCAAGGTGGGAACCATCCATTGGTACCCACCCCTAACTTACAAGTAGTCCCAGGATCAGCCACTGAGGACAGACAGACAGATGGTTCTCTGAAGCATTCAAACCCATTCCTCTCCAGTGATCTAGGGCCCAGAAGTTTCCCAGCCACAGGTTCTGGACCCTCAGCTTTCACCAGCAATGAGAGTGGGCACAAAGATGGATCTCTAAAGCGATCCAACCCATTCCTATACAGCGATACCGGGTCTGCCCTACAGGAGGGCAACCAGCTCATTGGAATCCCTGGAGACACCTTCAAGAGATCCAATCCTTTCCTTTACCATGACCCAGGGTCTGCTCTTTCAGAGGGCAGTGCTGCCTGGGATACCGCCATTCTACAAAAACAGGGCACCCCCAGTTCAGCCTTACCTGGTACCCATATGGAAGGGCTACTGAAGACATGCAGCTACCTCCTCCCAGGTCAGTCTCAGTCAGCAGACTCCCCCAGGCCATCGGTCTTTCAAACCCAAACCAGTCCATTCACAGGTTCAGTGAGTGCACACCATGGCTATTCGGGATCTGCTTTTCTGGGGGACATTTCTCCATCAGAGGCTGCCCCAGGTTTGACTTCCAAGAGTGAATATTTCTATAGTGCCACAGAATCAGTGTCCTTAGAGGATGTTGTGGAAAAGATGGTGGATTTATCCAAGGAGATGACGGTCCTAGCTGACTCAGTGTCTGACCAGCAGGGCCCACAAGCACAGTCTGTATCCAGGAAGTTTTCCTATGGAGAGCGTGGGGGTTACGTAGGAGTCGAGGGCTATGGCAGTTTTGCCTTTGGGGGAGAGGGAAATGTGCTGGACCAGAGGCCTCTGTGGACTGCCAGAACCTGGACTGAGTCAATATCATCTGAAGAGCCAGAGGAGATGGTCCAGTCCGAGACAAAGTCTGCATCTCTCCCCGAGATTGTGGAAACTGGCAAGGATGCTGGGAAAGAGATTGGGAAGGATGCTAGAAAGGAAGTTGGGAAAGAGACTGGCAAGGGGTCAGGGGAATTCCTCTCCTGGGAAGAATTTGGCAAAAGCTCCCAGGTCTCTTTGGTGCAAATCAAAGACCTCTCTGAAGATTCATCTGCTGGAGACAGAGTGTCTCTAGACATCTCTGAAGTGGAACCAGCCTACCTAAACTTGTCTGATTTGTATGATATCAAATACCTCCCCTTTGAGTTTATGATTTTCAGGAAGGTCCCCAAACCAGTTGAAAAAGAAGTCCCAGCCCAAATGGAAGTGGAGAGCTTAGAGAGGACAGATTTAGAAGAAGCCTGGCACAAGCAAGAAGAGTTTGGGCTCTTTCCCATTAGAGCCACTGGGCAACAGAGAAGTCTAGAGATAATGGAAGACGTGGACCCAATGGAACTCATGAGTAAGGACACCAAGGGCCTTATGGACACTCGTAGGAAGAAGAGGAAATCCTCCCCAACCAAACCTGGATTCTTCAATTTCTCTGGGAAATACCAGTCTCTGGACAGCCCAGTTGAACACAGCCTGAAGAAGAAAGTGAAGGCCTCAGTGGCCCACATTTCAAGAATCCTGAAGGGCAAGCCAGCCTTTGAGCAAGAAAGACGAGAAGGTAAAAACCTCCCTCTACCTATGACAACCACTTGGTTGGTGGGGGGTGGGGAGAGGAGCACCCAGGCAATGAGGGAGAGGAGAGTCACAGAAGCTTCGTGGTTAGGGCTAGGAAGCCAAGAAAGGAGGAGGAAAAGGAAAAGGGATTTGGGGGCACTAGCAGCAGAAGTAGGGAGGTTGGGAAGAGGGGACGGTTTCTGAAGGAAAATGATGAGTTCCATTTTAGACAGGTTGAGTTTGAGGCAGCGTTGGGACATCCAGGCAGAGATGTCCGGCAGATAGTCAGCAATGTGAGACTGGAATACCTACCTCACAGTGTTGTTTTGGGACCCAAATGAGATAATGTATACAAACCACTTTGCCAACTTCATAACCCCATACAAAAGTCAGTTTTTATCAGGACTCGCTGTCCCAGGCTCCTGTGAAACATTCTTAGGAGAAACTGTTCCAGGCATCAGCAATGGTATTGATGAGCATGGAGACCTCTGGAGAAATAGCTCTCACTCTAGCTCCTAATTATACAACCTTCCAAAGAACTTTCCTCGAGCCAACCCCACGAAGTTGGTAGTACAAATATCATGACTCCCATGTATAGCCAGAAGACACACAGATCACATTGAAATGTATCTCCTCTCTCATCTCTTGCTTAATAATCCTGTGAGTGTTCTTAAGGAATTTCGATTGAGGCATAATAAGGTACCAGTGCTGGTAAAACTGGGTAACATTACCAAGTTTGCACCATGGGGGTCGAGTAAACAACAGATTCTATTCATTTTTGCATATTCATGATGAAACACCCTGCCCCCTCCTAAACACCCACCTTGTGTTAGGCGATGAGCTCAGTGTCCTCTGTGGTCTGGTGCAGAGGGAAGAGGTCTGCCTTTGGGGTCAGAGGTTAAATGTCTGGCCCTGCCACTTACAATCTATATGACCTCAGGGCCTCAATTTTCTCATCTGGAAAATGAAGGGGTTGGATTAGAGGAACACCCTCCTCCCCCCAGGGTCATCCCAATTCCTTATCCTAGTGATGAGCCAAGCTCTCACACTTAGCTAGACTGCTCCTCACAAGACAGACACACAATCCATCACCTGGCTGGTGTCAAAAACCTTTATAGCTTGGTGGCACCTGCTAGAAGTTGGTCTCTGCCGGCAGTCCAAGAATCTAGGGTCTCCTTCAAACCACAGTGACACTCCAGCACAGCATACATAAAAATAGGAAAAGAGGACTCATTTCCATATGGCACCATAACACAAGTGGTCTTCAAGGCCACTTCTTCTCTGTAATACAGGAAGCTCTTTATCTGGGAGCATTTGAATTTATTCCTGCTCAGACACTGGGGGATAAGCTATGTGGCCTCTTGAGATCCTCCCCAGGCCTTGTCTTATCATCACATATGCTTATTTGGAAGGCAACCAGATCTAAGTTATAGAATATAGTTGCATGGCAAATGGCAGCCTAGACTTCTGGGTCAGAGGATATGATTTTAAAATTTTGTGAACATCTTAAAATAAAAACAAAGCATAGGATTCAGAACTGAAAAGGATCTTGGAGATCATCCGTTGTAAGTTCTCCATTTTACAGATAAGGAAACTGAGGCCCAGAGAAGGAAAGTAACTTGCCTAAGGTCATATGATTTCTATGTAATAAGGCTAGGGTTTCTTCAAGACTCTCAAACCAAGTCCCCAGTGTTCCTTGGGTCTTATTGAGCCCCCCTCTGCCCCCAACCCCCAGCCCAAGTATACTATTTGACCATTTATCCAAATGAATAACATGTCTTAGTGAAAATAAACAAAGGTCTATTGAGCAGTGGTACAGATAAATAGATGAGTATTCTAACTTAAAACAACTGTGTCCACCATGCAATCCACTTCAGTCTAAGAGACATTTATAAAGCATATGGCAAACATGCAATCCACTTCAATCCAAGAGACATTTGTAAAGCATAGTGAGCCCTAAAGAGACAAGGTATGGACAAGCTTTGTTCCCTGACCTCAAACAGCTCACCATCTATTAAAGATATAAAACACAACAGAGATAGCCATTATACACAACACTGTATTTGAAATGCATAGAGATAGTTCCCCCCAAATGGACTAAGTGAGGTCCTAGGGGAAGATCCTTCCAAACAAGAGGACTCAGGGAAACCTTCTTGGAAGAGAGGACTCTTGAGTTGGGTTTTAAAGGCTGGGAAGACTTCAACAAAAGTAAAGAGGGGAGAAAGAGTACATCAGGCATCAAGAACAAAGGCAAAGGAAAGGGGATGGGAAGAAAAGAGAGTCTGTGTTCACTGTAGCCCAGTAATCAAGGCAACTTACAAGTTCCTCTTCTCTTTCTTCTCTTGGCAGTTCTGGGGGAGGAAGAGGCTTTTAAGAAGAAATCAGGACTGTCATCATTCAGACTCTCTGGAATGAAAACCAAAGACAGAGGTGTGTGTTTGGGCCACTTGAGGATTTCTCCCTCCCTGTCCTATTTTTCTTTTCAATTGATTAGTCAAATCTACATTGCACATTTACTATGGAATGAGTTAAAGGTTAATAATAATAATAATAGCAATAACTGACATTTCTATGGTGTTTCAAGGCTTACGAAGTACCACCCTCACAGCAGCCCTATGAAGACAGTAGCACAAAGTGTTTCCTATTGTATAGATTAAGAAATTGACACAATGTGCTCAAAGTCATATAGCTAGCAAATGGCAAAGCTGAGATTTGCTTCTGCATCTCCCCTGTGCAAATTGCTCCATGTTCCATGGTAATCTATGGGGCTAAGCAGCCTCCAAGGCAATAAAGCCTTTGAAAAATGTCTGTTCTGGAAAGATCCTTAAATATCATCTTCTTCCTCCCTCCAGCTAAATCTGCTCTCAGGAATATGCTCTGAGGTCAGCTCCAGCCTCCTTAGTGTGAATTTCAGCCCCTTAGTCTCCTTTCCCAGAGCTTTCTCGACCAAGAAGGCCCCTGGGTAACACCTTTGAAAAGCTGATACAGGTCATCATGGGGCAGTCCAGCAACGTGGAAAATCTGTTTTCTCTGTGTGTGAACCTTGGAGTTATTCCATACTGCATCTGTAAGATAAATAGCGGAAGGGGACCTTGTCAGTCAGTCGGTAAAGATCCAGTCTCCGCCCTTGAGGAAATCACAGTCCAGCTGAGAAGAGAAGGAAGCTAGCAAATGGAAGGTTAACCAATAATATAAAAATGTGACTTCAGTTAGGGGGATCATGGAACAGAGAGATCAGCATAGACTGGGTAGCTGAGGAGGGTTTTATTGAGCTAAGCTTTGAAGGACGGGGGTGGGGGGATTGAAGAAGAGGGAGGAACACACTCACAGTAAAAGAACAGCATAAGTGTTCAATGCCCAGAGGAAGAAATGAGCCTTGTATGGTCAGATTATGCCTAGCTGAAAGGGAGTATTTGTGAGCACTTAGGACCCTCCAAAATCTAACCCTAGCCTAACTTTCCAGCTTTATTTGCCATTACTTCCATGGTCTTCCTGGGATATCACCACGCACTTTATTTGCTCCTTTCTAATGGACTTTGCCATGTAATATTGTTTCTCTATGTTGGTGTGTTATCTCTCTGTCAGACGATGAGTTCCACGAGGGCAGGTATAGTATTTTATCCAATCTTTTTATCCCTTCTGGTGCCCAGCACTGGGCTCTGCATATAGTAGGCGCTTAATAAATGTATGCATTGTGTCTTCTTCTATTTTATTGCATTGTTCTCCCCATTTCAAACTTATGATCACTTCAGTCAGCTTTGTCTTTGAAGACCTTTGTCCACTAGTCCATATGCCTGAAGTCATCTGTGTCTCTGTCTCTCTGTCTCTCCTCAGCACCTTTGTTTGTAAAGGAGCTCACAGATGAGGCGGTCATCCCGGGCCAGTCCATTACACTCTCCTGCCAAGTTTCTGCTCACCCAGCTCCACAGACTGAATGGTTCAAAGGTGATGGTTCTACCCTGAATCTCTGGAGATGGGATTCATCCCTCAACACATAGCCTAATCCCTACATTAAAAAGTAGAGCCAAGAGTAGCGCTTAAGAATCACAGAATGTCAGAGCTGGAAAGAGGCATAGAATATAGACTGCCAGAACTGTAAAGATCCTTAGAGACCATTTGGTCCAACTTCCTCATTTTACAGATAAGGAAACTGAGGCTCAGGAAGATTATATGATTTACCCAAGATCACACAGCTAGTTTGTGAAAGAACCAGGACAAGAGCCTATGTCTCCTGGCTCCCAGTCCAGTATTCTTACCACTCTGCCACGATCCATTCCCACATACCAGGTTGGTGTGCCAACCATTAGACTCTACTATGAACCCTACTCATGTGAACATAATTTGGCCAATGAGATATGAGATTAGCATCTTTCAACTCAGGAACAGAAGATGCCACAGGGTCCCAAAGAACTGCTTATTACATATCCTTGTTATCCCCTTTTTAGAACCACCCTCAGATTCACTTCCCAGACTCAGGCCTTTGGTTCTATCTCCTTCATAGATGGGATTCCCATTCAGACCAGCGGCAGGCTCCTCATCTCCTCCACACTCAAAAACTTCCAGCTTCTGACCATACTGGTAGTAACTGAGGAAGACCTTGGAGTTTACAAATGTACTGTGAGCAATTCCCTGGGGATGGCATCTACAATTGGTGTCATTAGGAAAGCAGGTCAGTGCAAGCTCTCTTTCCTCTACCCCATACTACCTCTCTTGGCTTCCAACCTTTTCAAGGAGAAGAACTCCTTATGTGAAAAGGGATTGTGTTGTTAGTGTCTACTGAGTGAGAAAATTTATGATGACAAAAAATTCTGTGATTTCAGAAACACTTTTAAATTAATGAATGAAATTTAAATGAATGAATGAATATAAGAGAATAGATGAATGAAAAGCATTTAATAATTACTATGTGCAAAGCACTATGCTAAGTTCTGGGCATCCAGATACAAAAAATGAAACAATTCCTACCCTCAAGAAGTTTAAATTCTGGCGTAGGAAACAAGGCAGAAAGAGTCTGAAACAAGGGGTGGAATGAATAAGGGGAAGGGTAAGAAGGAGAAGGAATGGCCAAGGAAGGGAGTAATGGCCTAGGAAATCACAAAGATGGTGAGTGAAACATAGCTGTATTCTCTATATGCATTTAAAAAGTAATGATACATCTATGTGTGAGGCATATTATTTAGTCCAGATACAGAAGACATTTTTTTTTTTTGGCTAGGCAATGGGGTTAAGTGACTTGCCCAGGGTCACACAGCTAGTAAGTCAGAAGACATTTATTATAAGTCACACTGCATATTTTGTAAGAGCTAATATATGTACATGCTTGGTGTACATATGGATTTTTAGCCCCTTTGCGGTAACTCCACAGCGTCCCTGGGGTCTGCAACCCACAAGTTTAAAGCCCCTGCTCTAAGATATCCTCCTGTGAAATGGTTCTGGGGATCTTTGAATGGTTGGCATTTCTTCATTCTTGAATAGACATACTGTCCAGTGGGGCTTCATTCCACCCCTTGTTTCAGACTCTTTCTGCCATATCACAGAGTATTTTCCCACTTACAGCCTTCCAAAATTCTGTCATTTACCCTGTTTAGCACCATGTATACCATAGGGTGGGAAGGGGGCGACAAATTGATTTGGGTCTGAGAAGCCTTGAACCAGCCTCAATGACCCTGGATCCTGAAGAGGACACATCTACAGTGCCATAACTAGGAATTCTGATGCCTGGGGGAGAATTCAGCTGAGTTGGAGAAAGGAGAAGAAGATAGCCCACCCCATCCCAGTATTATTGCACAAGGAGAGGAGGTTGCTCATTTCCCCAAGAATCTAGTCCCTGCTGTGGAGTTATCAAATCCTAACCCCCAGAGGAAACAAGGCAAGGGGAAGTGGGAAGCAGGAGTCTTGGGTATGGGGATCTAGCCCCAGGATAGGACTGAAATCCTGAGCAGTAGTACTGCACCACACAGAGATTGTGAAGGACTATGAGGCAAGAGGTGGTGGATGTGCTTATACCCCATGACAGTTTTCCAGCCACCTGCCCGTATGCCTCATGCTCTTCCATTAGCCCTGCACTGCCTTCACCCCCTATGTCAGCACCCTGGGAGAGATCCTTTATCACAGTACTAGTCACAGCTCTGTACACCTAACTTTTCTTATGGCTCTCCGTGGCAGAAATACCCTCCTGTCCTCCACGTCCGGACATTGGAGAGATATATGAAAATGGGGTGCTCCTGGTCTGGAAGCCCGTGGAATCCCACAGTCCAGTGACATACATTGTACAGTGCAAGATAGAAGGTAATGTGACACTGGGTTTTGGCTCATTCTCATCTCACCTCCCTTAAAAACACATTTAAGCTTATAATGAGTTCACTGAGGAACATAAGCCTTCTTGGGGCAAAAACAACATGGCTCAGCTTTCTGATGACGCATATGGAGAAAGGAAACCCAAACAGGAAATGGAGTATGATAGTGGGAAGAACACAGCCCTGGAAATCACTCCTCACTGGGGAGAGGGGGAAAAAGAGGAGGAATGTCCAAGGAAGGGAGTAATGGCCTAGGAAATCACAAATCTTGAACAATCTTGAACAAATCAAGAACATCTCTGAGTATCTTTATCTTACATCATTTAACCTCTCAATCCTTCATCTACAAAATGGAGATGCTAATACCTCCCCTGCATACCCTTCAGGGTTGTATGAGGGCCAAATGAGATAATGTATCTATATATGAACATGGTTTACATAGAAATATAAAATGAAATAATGACAAGAATGATGCTGCCCCTTGCTGGCTTAAAGGTGGGCTTTGGAGCCCATCCATAACTTTAAAGGTACTTCCCTGACATTTTAAGACCCATCCCTAACCTCTGGAGTTCAATCCTGGCCTCTACCATAGTGTCATCATCAGAATCCAGAGCTTGAGATGTCCCAGGACTTACCCTGTGACTGTCACATTCCTAGGAATGACAGTGTGACTACAGGTAGAATTAAAATCCCAGATGCCTGCATCTGGTAGAACTCTCGTAGTGTTGACAAAGAAGGAGAATCAAAAACAGACCTAATGGATGAGCCATTGAGTCTTTGAGATGCCATCTCCCATCCCTCACCTGCTTGCTGAGCAGGCCAAAAAGGACAGCCTACACACTGTACCAAGAGCTCCAAACCCCAATCCTCTTATGACTCACCCAGGTGGAGACTGGATCACACTGGCATCTGACATCTTTGACTGCTGTTACTATGCCAACAACCTCTCTCATGGCGGAATGTACTCCTTCCGAACAGCCTGTGTCAGCAAGGCAGGCATGGGACCATACAGCAGCTCCTCAGAACGAATTCACATCGGTGATCACAACCAGATGGGTAAGCTGGTAACAAAAGGAGTTCAGGATTTGGTTGCATTAAGACCTGCAACCTTTTAAAAGAAAGAACCATTTTGTAAGATACCTAGAATATTGATTTTTGAAAACACATATATTTACATAGAAGAGATTTTACAACAAATTCTTCTGTCCAACTTAACATTTTGAACATTCTATATAATTGATGTAATTGCAATACAAAGATGCTGGATAATAACTATTTAGCTCCTATATCAAGCAATCAACTAACAAGCACTTATTAAGCACCTTCTATTTGCCAGGCACTGGGCTATGTTCTAGGGATACAAAAACAAAAAATGAACCAATATCGTCTCTCAAGGAATTTTTAGTCTGTCAGAGGAAGTAACATGTACCCATATAAGTACATAACAGATTAAATACAAAATGAAAACAGTTAATTAAATACAAGGTGGCTAGGGAGGGAGTTGGGGAGATCAGGGAAGACGTGGTGTAGAAGGTGGCACTGGGACTGTGTTCTGAAGAAGGTGAAAGATTCTCTGAGGCAGAAGCATGGAGGGAGTGCATTCGAGACATGGAGTTCGGTCAATCTTGACACTACTCTCAGGACGTCTGATTTTGTATTTCTTTGGAGGGATGCTTGATTCAATTCAACAAAAACACTATATGTATGGGATGCTGGGGGAGATGTGAAGTTTAGATGAGGTTTGGTCCCTTCCATTCTAATGCTCACTGTCTGGCAAGGGTGTAAGGTATGAACATGTGTAACAAATAATGCTGCTACAAAGCATCATAAGTTAGTATATCAGAGAGGTACAAAACAAAAGGTGATAGATGGGGGTTCAAGTGGGAAAAAGGCATTGCTCAAATCTAGATGCTTGCATGGTACTTTGGCGTGTTAATGAGATGAGTCAACCTAAGGGTGGAAGGTCATCCCCTTATTTTGACTTTAAGAGCCCCTGAAAGCTCGGTAGTTACAGAGCATGTATGAGTGCTGGTGAAGTTATGAGTCACACCTCTCCTCAGTCTGTAGACAAAGTTGCTGTCAGCAACTCTGTGCAAAAAATAAAAAATGAAGCTATCTCCCTCTCTTCAGGCTGCTCTCCCTTTTACTCCAATTCATTCATTTATAAAATATTCATTCGTAAGTGAATTGTATTAGTGAATTTCTTAGTATCCATTCACTTATTAAATGTGACTAAATATGTATTATTATCAGCACTGCTTCAGGCAGGGGAAGGAGACACTACCATCCCTGACCTTAGAGAATCCATACTTCAACGGAGAGTATAAGACTAGCACACAGGAAACAATTGGCACACAATTCAAGATCCCATATAATGGGTAGATTATGTTCAGGACAATACATAGGTGTATGGCCTGCTTTGTGTAAATGCCTTTTAAACTGAATTGAGAGACAGTAGGTACTATAGGAGATCAGAGGAAAGAGGAAGATGCTTGAGGGCTGAACTAGTCAGAGAACGCTTTGTGGGGGAGATAAGGCTGGAGCTGGGCTAGAGGACAGCATTGCAGACAGAGGGAACAGCAGAGGGGTGGAGGGCTAGACATTCTTTGGGGGGATGCAGGAACCTGGCAGCCTACAGACTTTGTTGAAATGAGATTCTTCCCTTTCCAGACTCTGAATGTGGTAGAAGATAGCAGACTGTGAGCATGCCAGCTAGGGTTTTGTCACCAATTGATTTTGCCTTTGCCCAACGGGATTCCCTTTGTCATTCAGGACCAGCCATCATCCCAGATGTGTTTCCAGGGGCCACCAAAGAGAAGAATGGGAAAGCTATTCAAACTCAACCTCTTTCAAGCCAGCAAACCTATGCCTTTCAAATGGAAATTCGTAGGTAAGGAAGGCTATGGCAAAGAAATGGGAACAAGTTATTTAGGCAGCTAAATTTAAGCAATGCCCAATATTCTAGGTCTCCTATTGTAATATGTCCTCCCTAAATCCAGCTCTCTATTGACTTCCCTGTTTGTGTCAATGGCACGCCAGTCTTGACTGGTCACCCAGACTTGAAATCTGAGTCATCCTTGACCTCCTCCTCTTTCTCTTACCTCCAACTTCCTATGAGTCACCAAGTCTAATGCTATCACAGAATCAGAGCGTGTCAGAGCTGGGAAGACCCTAAAAGCATGGCATGTCAGAGCTTGGAGACATTTAAAACAAAGAGCATAAAATGCTAGACTTGGAAGGAATCTTATAACATAGAATATTAGAGTTAGAAGGGTCTTTAGAACATAGATGATAGAATATTAGTGCTATATGGAACCTGAAGATCATAGGACACGAAATGTTAGAGCTGGAAGGAATCTTAGGACATAGAATATAGAAAATCAGAATTAGAGGGGCAGCTAGGTGGCGGAGTGGATAAAGCACTGGCCCTGAAGTCAGGAGAGCTTGAGTTCAAATCTGACCTCAGACTAAACACTTGATACTTACTAGCTGTGTGACCCTGGGCAAGTCACTTAACCCCAATTGCCTTAAAAAAAAAATCAGAATTAGAAGGGACCCCAGAACATAAAAGGTCAGACCTAGATTGATTCTTAAGGAGATAGAACATAGAATATCACAGCTGAAAGAGAACTTAGAAACCCTATAGTCCAATCCCCTCATTTTACAGAAGGAAAAAGTGAAATCCAAGGAGAAGTGATTTATCCAAGGTCACACAGTCATTGGCAGAGGGAAAATGAGAAATAGGGTCTTTTTCTCCCCAGTTTTGTGGTTTTTCTATCTAACATCATAAAACACTCCATCTCTTCTAGGACTAGCAAAAAAGGGTTCCATTGCTGGTAGCAGCTATGCCAAGGACCCTATAGACCCACCTGATTGGGATACCGACTAGTATGGAAGAGAAGTACAGGGCATTTTGGAAGGCCAGGCTAAGAACAGAATTGCAAATACCACCAACTCCAGGCTTTGGCATACTAAATTGCAGGCTTCACAGAAGTCCTGGAGTGGGTTGTTTTTGTTCATTCAGTCATGTCCAACTCTTTGCGACCCATTTCGGGTTTTCTTGGCATAGATCCTAGAATGGTTTGCCATTTCCTTCTCCAATGCATTAAGCAACAGAGGTTAAGTGACTTGCCCAGGGTCACACAGCTAGTGAGTGTCTGAGGCCAGATTTGAACTCAGGTCTTCCTGACTCCAGGTCCAGCACTCTATGCACTGAGTCATCTAATTGCCTCACAGCACAGAGTTTAGACCTGAGGAAAAAAAAAATCTTGGAAGTCATGACAATTGGAGCAGTGTCCTATGCATCTTTGTATCTTCCTTCACACCTGACATGGTCATCTAAGTTACGAGGTTTAGAAGTGTTCAGATTGTTGAACTGTCCCTTTGGAGTAAGATGGGAATTGCATAACTAAGAAGAGTTATGAGAAATCCTATAATAACTCACTGTTGCCTACTCCTTTGGGGTAAGATAAACCAGAAGTATATACGTAGAGATGGATGATGGTGTTTTATGGCTTTGTCAAAATGTGTGAGCTAAGAGGCTGAGGGCAAGAGAGTAGGAGTGCCTATCTCACAGCAGAGTTTTTGGTCCAACAGGGGTCGATTCAGTGTTGTGCGGCAATGCAGGGAAAAGTCGAGTGGGCGGGTCATGGCAGCAAAAATCATCCCCTACCATCCAGAAGACAAACTGGACACAGTCAGAGAGTACGAGGTCCTGAAGGCCATCCACCACCCCAATATTGCACAACTCTTTGGGGCCTATATCAGCCCCCGACATCTGGTACTCATCTTGGAATTCTGTGCTGGGCCAGAGTTACTTCACTGCCTGGCTGAAAGGTGAGCCCAGGCTAAGTCTCTAAGAACCGGGAAGTAGCCCTCTCATGAACACAGTCCACTTAGGTCAAATTCATTAAATTTAGCCGCCTTCCATAGATTCATAGAAAGGCAGAGCTAGATAGAACCCAAAAGACCATCTAATCCAGAGATTCTTAACCTGAGATCCACAGAACTATGAGATCAGTGAATTTGGATGGGAAGAAAAACATTTTTTAATTTTAAAATATATTTTTTGAAAATTTTATTTTCACTTCTAACTGGAATTTAACATTTCCTTTAATTCTGAATATAGGCAAAAAAAAAAATCTCAGCAGTATCCTAATACTTTTCCAGACTACCAAAGAAATTCCATGATGCAAAAATAGTTAAGAATCTCTGTTCTAGCCAACCCCTCACTTTATAGATGAGAAAACTAAAGCCAAGAAAGGGGAATTAATTTGCCCTAGTAAGTAACTTACTCAGTAAGTAAGTGGCATAACTTGGTCTAGGACCCTGGTCTCTTCACATCTATATCTGATGCTCTCTCCAGTATACCAAGTTGACCCCAATCGATTTGGATATAACAGTGATCACATCACATCTCCTAAAATACAACTCTTTACAGGAAAATCCGGATGTAATATTAGCCTGTAAGGCAAGAGTTAGTCGTAAAATCCTAGACCCATAGGATTCAGAAAGGACTAGCCCTTAGAGATCATCTAGCCCATCCCCCACATTTTACAGAAGAGGAAATTTAGTTCGAGGAAAGTTAAGTGAATTTCTGAAAGGGTGGCTACTAGCAGACTTACCGATACTTTAAAGCACTACAAAAACGTAAGCAATTAACATTTGTTTCATTGTGCCCACCATCCTAGGGCAACCTATTCCGAGATGGAAGTGAAGGACTATTTGTGGCAGATCCTCAGTGCCACTGAGTTCCTCCATGCCAACCACATCCTGCATTTAGACCTGAGGTCAGAAAACATGATTGTCACTGAGTACAACTTACTCAAGATCCTTGACTTTGGCAATGCTCAATTCTACACCCAAGACAAAGTCCTTCCCACCGAGAAGTTCAAAGACTACATTGAAACCATGGGTAAATGAGATGGAATGGGGTTGAGTTTGAATAAAACTGAAAATAAAGTTTTCCTTTAGAACTCCTGTGCTTGCTGCAAGAGAAAATGTGAATTCCTCAGCCTGGCATTTAAAGTTTTTCACAATCCTTTTCCAGACCATCTTCTCAGTCTTATTTCACATTATTCCCCTTTTTACACTCCATAGTCTACATGACCCTACTTGCTGTTCGCTAAACTTGGCGTCACATCTACCACCATCATGCCTTTGAACGATCCGTCCCTCTTGCCCCAAGCACAGTCCTTTGTGGCATCTGGCTCTTCCGATCCCTGGTTTTCTTCAAGGCTCAGCTCAGATGCCACACCCTATGAAAAGCCTTTCCTGATCCCCATCAAATATAATCCTGTATATATTCATCTATTTACACGCCATGTCTCTCCCCTTCCCCCCCCAAAAAAAAGCTTTTTGAAGGCAAAAATTGTTTTTTGTTTTACTTTTATATCTCCATCGCTTAGCATACTACAAGTATGGCTTTCATAAGTCTCTCCTTTCATTCCCAATTTATGTTTTTCCTTTAGCTCCTGAGCTCTTGGAGGGCTATGGAGCCATCCCACAGACGGATGTGTGGGCCATCGGTGTAACTGCTTTCATCATGTGAGTTTGAGGGGGGAGTGGGGTAGAGTTACCTAGGTCTTGGGATTGTGGGAGGGAACACATTCAACCTGTCCTGGGTCTGAGACTACCAAGGGGAGCACAGGGAGAGGGAGTGTGGAGGGTTTCATAGAATACCCCATATCTCTCGACCCAACTTGTCTCTGGTATACCAGAAACCCAGACCTCCTTAGGGACAGGCCTCATCTGCCCCAAATACAACCTACTTATGTTGGCTTTCTTCTCTCTTCTGGCCAGGCTGAGCGCTGAGTATCCTGTTAGCAACGAGGTGACCTGCGACCTGCAGAAGGGCCTGAGAAAAGGGAAGATTAAACTGAACCGATGCTATGCTGGCCTGTCTGGAGGAGCAGTATCCTTCCTCCAGAGCACTCTGTGTGCCAACCCGTGGTAAGGGGCCTATTCACCCAGCACCTGGCTTCTTTTCCCCTCATGTCTCCCAAAGGAGATCACAGAGCCTACATCAGTACAAAACCAGCAGTCCCACAATGTAACTTATTCCTACTCATAAACAATTTAATTCAATTAAACAACAAACATTAATTTATACCCCCTGGGTATAGGGACCTTGGGAGAGATGTACAGTTTAGATACGTCAGTCTGTGATACAAACACAAAAAAACCATAACTCATAATCACAAGAGTTCATCAGAGAGGTACAAAATTGGATGTGAGGTCTACCTGACCAAGGGAATCAGGGAAGTCTTCCAGGAGAAAGTGGCTTTTGAGCTGGGTTTTAGAGATTGGTAGGAATTCAGCAACAAAGATTATGGCCTGTGTATTTAAATTTCAGTAATTTTAAAAAAAAGAAAAAAAAAGATTATGTCCCCTTTAACAGAAATCTTACTCTTTGGCTTATTGTATATGCTGAAAGGGTAAGAAAATAAAAGCAACTCAGATGGTCCAAGGCACAAGGATAGATTCTTTGTCATCAACAGGAAAAGAAGTCAAGAGACGACATTCCAGGCAAAGTAGACAGGCCTTGATCCAAGGCACGGAGGCAGGAGAATGCTCAACACTTTGCAGGGACCGTAGAGAAGTCTAGTTTGGCAGGCACTTCCACTAGTGTGTGGATGAGGGAGACATCAGAGTGCCATGGGAAAGGCAACCAGCAAGGGAGTCAGAAGGCCCTGGTTCCAGCCTTGCCACCAAATTGCTTTGTGGTGCTGGAGGAGAGCCTCCTCACCGCTTTAACCTCCCCACCTCCAAAACAGAGAGGTTGAACCGAAGAAGGAAGTTCTCCAAGATCCCTTCCAGTTCTAACAAGCTGTGAAATAAGACAGATCAACGCACACAAATGGTAGACTGGTACCATTCCTAAGCTGTGGTGTCTTTAGATCACCATAGAACCTCTAAATCTAAGGGCAGGGTCAAGAAGTAGCCTTCTGAGTGACTGAAAGTAGGAAGAGCCAACACATCATGATTGAAACCCACGCTTGTGCCCAGGACTGAGAAGTTACATACTTATTAATTCAACAAACATTAATGAAGTACTCCCTAATTATGAAGTCCTACAATGACTAGTAGGGAGACGAAGATGAAAAATGGCACAGCCCCCACCCTAACTAGGATCCCTAATAAGGGAGATAACACCTAGGAAAATAAGTATTGTCATACAAGGTAGAACAGAATACAGACAAAGAAGACATCCAAGCAAAGATCTATGAGAAGTCTGAGGATGAAGAAGTCACTTTGACTGGGTAGGATTCATCCAGAAAGCATCTTATTAAATGACTACTACACACCAAGCAAGAGAAAAAGGAAACTGTCCCTACCCTCAAGAAACTTACATTCTGCTGGATGAATAAGACTATTCCAGGTGATGTACAGCTGCCACCTGAGACTTGACCTCAAACAACCTGGTAGTTGATCTCACCCAACCTTTCCTAGAGGAAAACCTAGTGATATACAATGCCAAGAATATTGTCTTTAGAGCAGAGGACCAAAGTGTGAATCCTAATTCATTAGATCATATTATAAGCTCCTTCAGGGTAGGGACAGTCTTCTGCTTTTCTTTTGTGTTCCCAGCTTTCTTTTGTGTTCCCAGTGCTTAGCACAGTACCTGGGACATAGTAGGCACTTAATAAATTTTTATTGATTGATTCTGCTACATACTGTCTGTGCGACCTTGTGTAAGTTTTACTTACCTACTCTGGGCCTTAATTTCCCCATATGTAAAATGAAAAGGCTGGAACTCTAAAGTCATATATTAAACTATGATCCAGGGAGGAGAAAGGACTTGAAGAAGAAGGAGGATTTGCAAATCTGGAGTCTGAACCTTTACCTTTTATGTTTCAGGGGAAGACCCTGTGTATCCAGTTGTCTTCAGTGTCCCTGGCTGACCAAAGAAGGCTTGGAACATACCCAGCAAATGTCAGTGACTTTTTCTACCAACCGGCTAAGGACTTTTATGAAGGAGCGGGAAAAGAAGCGAGCCCTGCTCTACAAGAAACACAACCTTGCCATCCTCCACTAAGTGCCCCAGAGAGCACACCTGTATATTTGATCCCATTCATTGCAGTGACGATTCCTGCCTCTGACTTGCAAATGTGGAGACTTGGAGTATGGTAGAGCAGAGGATGTTGTTTTGAGTGCATAGTTTAATTTGGGGATGGATTGTTGTTACAAACTTGTGAGTCTCTACAACTCTAAATCTACACAGAACTTTGTCCCATTCCTGCTCTTGGGTCACCAGTACATCAGGCAAGGACTCTGAGCTCTGGGTTGGTTCCTCTGTCCAACCTTTCCCAAAATTGGTCTGTCCAACCTGCAATGACTTTTGTCCTGAAGAGGCAAGCCAGCAATGGCTTCAGGACACAGATCTTAGTTAAATGCTGCTTGGAAGAGTTGGATTAGAAAGAGTGAGTTGAGATGAAATCAGACAAAAATGCTATTTATTTCAGGAGAAATTGGCTGTGGAAATGAGATTGCTTTGTGTCTTCTAGACCACTGGGTCTTGACCCAGTTATCTTAAAGGAAAATTTGGGACTCTGCAGGCAGTCATTTAGATCCTAGAGCAAGATGGTACCCATGGGTAGACCCTCTCCTGTTTCAGGTTAGGGCCTCCTTATGGTCAATCCTTTCATTTTCTGTGGTTTTATTTAGAATTTCAACCAGCTCTTCCATGTCAACATTAGTCTCCAGGAAATCAGAGGAGCCTAGAGCCTTACCATTTGCTAAATATAGTATCTTTTGTGTGCAAAGCCCCCTGTTTGGCCCTAGAGGGAGACACAGAGTTTAAATAAGATGTAGTCCCAGGCCCTCCTGGAGCTCACAAATATAGCAAGGGGATAAAACACATACTCAAATAACTATACTTTTTCAATGTTCCATGAAAAATGCATCAGAGAGGTGCAAACCAAGTACCAAGGAGAAGGTCTTTACAGAGACTTAACAATCTTTCTTTGGACTCTTTGGTTGAGGGCACCAAGTTAGGAAAAGCGGGAGGGGGGCCCAAGTTGGAAGAGGGAGCTAAGTGATCTTCCCCTGAGGGGTGAGGGGGGGACCTAATTAGCCTCCTGCAGAAAAGTCTTAGGTCTTCATGTTTTCCCAAGGCCCTGCCCTTGAAGTTTCTCCTGGCTGCCAAGATGTTTTGTTATGGTAAATAAAGGACTCTGTCAAAGTGATAAATCATGGCTTTA
>NW_020954598.1:27179651-27182196 GCF_900497805.2 Vombatus ursinus | reverse complement strand
TGTGTGTGTGTGTGTGTGTGTGTGTGTGTGTGTGTGTGTGTACTGCTATTATTCTTGCTTTTCTTCTAACATCATTTACAGGATTAAAAGGCTGCCATAATATGACTTAGGGGACAATACAGGACTAGGCAACTCAAGGACCACTCGCTTAAGATTCCAGTTTTAGGTGATTTGATTTTGTGGATCTTTCTTATACTCCAACTTTGGAAATTGAACATAAGAAAGTAGGAAAAGACATTATCCATAGGATTTGGAGTTTTAGAGCTGGAAAGGGAACTTAAGAGATCATCTTGACTATTCCCTCCATCTTATAGATAGGGAAACCAAGACTCAGAGAAAGAAAGGAAGTTGCCTAAATCTGTGGAAATAGAAATGAATGTGGAAATTACCAAAATCATATCTGTAATATCTACGTCAATCAATAAGATGTATGTAATGATTATACTAACCATTTAGATTTGTTGGAGCATCCCTACTTTTCAGGGGGCCATGACTTGGAAGCTGAGGTTGTAGCCAAAGTGATCAATCAGAAGTCTTGACATGCCGATAATCTCCTGTCCTTGTAACCACAGAATCAAGTGCCCCACTATCCCAGCCACACTAACCCTGGTTCTCGGCCCCACTGAACAATCGCGAGACTAAATGGCCCTAACAAGTTGGAGATTTTACTCAAAACCCAATAATGTCTGTGTTGAGGTCCAGCCATTTGTAGTTTTCATGCTTAAAAACCCTACCCTGGCCATAAGCAAGTGAGCTCCCCTTCTAAGGAAGGAGGATTTTGCTTGCAAGCTGTTTCCCTCACTTTGAAATTAAATTTGTTTAATTCCTGACTCTCTTGTCTCTAGTCTGCTCTGTTTGGCTCTGGCCATCCACAGGTTAGAGGCCAGTTTAGTCCAGTTGACATTAAATTGGTATCAGAAGTGGTATTGGACGGGGACAGAACAGGGCCAGTGGATTCTCCAGTACCAGCAGGAACAGACTAGGCACCACCAGAGATTTCTTCGGAGTCTGACCCCCTCCTTGTCTGGCGAGTCCTCTGCCCTTCTCCCTGCTCCAATTCCCAAGCTCTCACCTTGGTTGAACTCCACATTCTTTATGAGGAAAACAGGGACCTCTGGTGACCCAGTTCTTCTTGGATCACTCTGATCAGGATATCCTTTCTTAAACCGCACACCTCAATTGGTCCCTCTGCATGACTCTGTTTTAACTGTGCGCCTCTGCTAAATTGATAGAGTTAGGACTGTAACTTCATGCTTTGTTAAAATTGTGACCGAAATCGTCTTTGTGAAATGCTTGTATTTGTCACTTAAGTGATGTTTAAGTGGTGTCATTATCTTTGTGAAAACTTTGAACATGGGACAAGCATGCCCTAAAGCTAGGGATGGGACTGGAGGTTTTGTTAGTCTACCCCCGACAGACATGCCTTTTAATCGTATAAGGAATATGCCCTGACTGTCCCTCATATTGCCAGGCGTGGATGGATTTCACTAAAGATGACCCAAAATTCTCTTGGCCCCATTGGGGTAGTTTTGATAAGACCAAATTAGAGTATTTGAGACAAAAAATTGATGAATAAGGAAACTCAGCCTCCTGAAAGGTATGGTTTCAACCAATGGAGGTGAAAGAGAGAGAGCATAAATAAGAACGGGTGTCGATGATGGAACAGATTAGAATGTTGGAAAAATCTCTCCCTAGCAGCCCAAAACCAAAAATATATTTGCCCTTACCAAAAGACCCTACCAATTCCCCAGTTTCTATGTTCCCTTTCAAGGTTCAGTCCAAAGTTGTCCTGGGCCTCCCAAGGATACTGGCTTACTCACAATGTATGGTTTCAATCCCTGGCAGCATGGGGAACTCCAGACAATTGCCAAGTAGAACCCCAACTCCAGGGAGGATCCCATAGGCTTTGCCGAGCAGTTCTGACTCACTCTATATTCATACAGACCAGGGTATCTGAATTTTTATCAACTCATGATTCCCTGGTCAGGAAAAGGGAAACTAAAAACTGGTGCCAAAAAGCTGGCTCGAAAGAGCCAGAGTTGGATCTCGGGACTCAGAGGGTCAAAGTTAGGAGTATTACCAACTTGCCCAATTATAAGTGACAAGTTTCTTGAGGCCAGCCATACCCTTTGCATTCCTTTGATTTAACAAAGGTCGGAGATACCAAGTAGGACCCCAGGAAATCTGTCTACCAGTTTCATGACAGGTTCACCCAAGCTTTTGATGCCTACTCTGGTCTCCAGCACGATGATACAGTGGGGCAAATTCAATTTCTATGCTACTTTGTTAATAATCTCCACCCACCCATCTCTAAACAAATTAAGCTATTTCTAATTGGCAACATTCTGACATTGGGTTCTTCCTCAATTCCTCAGCACAGCTGTCTGCCACCCTTGTGGAGGAGGAAGAAATCAGTAAGAAGAACTTAAAGATGCTAAAAAGAAAATTTTTTCTTGCAATTCCCCTGCAACTGCAACAACCTACCTCTCCCTTTGTCCCTTCTGCACCCCCCAAAAGGGAAAATACGGTCCCTTTTATTAACAAG
>NW_020954598.1:27174793-27179635 GCF_900497805.2 Vombatus ursinus | reverse complement strand
AAAAAAAAAAAAAAAAAAAAAAAAAAAAAAAAAAAAAAAAAAAAACAGGCATTGGAAGACAGAGTGCAGAATGAAGGCTAGAGTAGATGCTGAAAGGAAAGTGCCCCAGACAGTGTGGAGGGACCCCCTCAACCCCAATTACTCAGCATGATATGACTTCAGGGAAGGTTAGCACAAGGAAAGAGACATTCAGACCATGTCTGTGATCCCCATGACTCCTGTTGGGGATGTCTCATTGCTCATGCAAGAGTAAGAGATGTCCACCTTGTTTACACTGGTGCCACACTTTCAGTTTTAAAGCCCTCTGCCTTCCCCACTTCCCTCCCCAGAGTCACGAGTCTATCTCAGTCGTTGCTAACAACTGATTGCTAACAAGACTACTTCAGCCCTGTCTCAGAGACTCTTCCCCCTTTTATTGGAGAAATTAGTGCCTTTCACCCTTTTGTTCCTGATGCCCCTAGTTATTTACTAGGGCACAACTTGCTCCATAAATTTCAGACCACCATTTCGTTTGATCTCAAAGGGACTCCTTCCTTGTGCTTCTTGTCCTCGACAACCTGCCCCTTGTCTCCATTCCCTTAGGACCTAAAGCTTAGGTCTTTTTCCTTTAGCCTCTACTGACCAACTCTTGATCAAATCCCCTCCAGTTCATGGGCTTTAAATGCTGCTGATATCAACTCAGTCAGTAGTGCCCCACCTATTATTGTATATATAGTTGGACCCATCTAAACTCTTACCTTCAATATGTTAATACCCACTTAGCACTGAGGCTGTTGAAGGACTTTGGCCCCTTATCAATGCCTACTTGTCCAAAGGCCTTCTATACTTCCCCTGTGAACATGCCCATCTTTCCAGTCTGCAAGTCTGGTGGACCGACTTATGATCTTTGAGCAGTTAATGCTTTTATGACACCCCAAGTACCTGTCTTCCCAAACCCTCACACTCTGCTTAACCTTGCCCCTCCTTGGGCTCCATGGTGGTCAACCTCAGTAATGCCTTTTTCTCAATCCCCATTGCTCCTAAAAGCCAGTTTATTTTTGCCTTTACTTGGGAGGGACGTCAATATACCTGTACCATCCCTCCCCAGGGATTCTCTGAATCTCCGTCCTATTTCTCCCAGGTCCTGAAACAAGACCTTTCCTTGCTAGATTTTATGGATTCTGATCTCCTTCAGTATTTTGATAACCTCCTCCTCTGTTCCCCCTCTCACACGTTTCTGTTCAAGACTCTGTATACCTTCTTCATGGTTTAGTGGCAAGGGGCCATAAGGCCTCTTGGAATAAACTCCAGTTTCCTCTTCCCTCTGTAAAATTTCTGGGACATCACCTCTCTGCCTCCAGCCTTGGTCTTGCCTCATCCCACCTTAAGGCTGTCACTCAGTTTCCTGTGCCTCACACTAAGCACCAGTTCTATGCCTTCCTTGGTCTGGCAGGCTATTGAAGTCTCTGGATCTCTGATTTTTCATGTGCTGTCCATACCCTTTATGACCTTCTAAAAGACCCTGTACCTGAGTTCCTAGTTCTCTCCCCTGATGCTCAGAATTCCTTTGATTCTTTGACATTGGCCCTCCCACACTCACCAACTTTAGGTCTCCCCAACTATTCTCTCCCATTTGACCTGTTCACAGTTGGTATACTGATGTAAAAACATGGTGAAAATTTTCACCCCGTGGGATACTGTATTAAGATGATGGACAATGCACCCCAGGGCATCTCAGGCAGTGGTGGCCACATCTATCCTTGTCTCTGCCACTGAGGACATTTGTCTTGACTCCCTTGATGCTACGTGTTTCACATGCCATCAAAATTCATAATTCACACCATACCTGGCATTTGTCCTCCAGCATGCAGATAAAGTAACTTTGTTATCCAAACCTAACTTGACCATCAAACATGTAAGTACACTCAGTCCTGACACATGTCTACCCGAGGTAGAAAACAATGATGAGACTTTAGACCATGACTGTATAATCTGTTAGGACATCTTGCTTTCCCTTTGGGAGGACCTGAAGGCAACCCCCTTAGAAAGAGCAGACTTTGAATGATACACTGATGGATCCTGCCTCAGAAATGGGAAAGGAGACCTAGTCACTGCATATGGCATTACTGCCACCACAGAAGTGGTTTAAGTTTCATCACTATCCGATCAATGCCCATTCAGACAACAAGCTAAACTCAAGGCAGTAGCAAGGGCCTATGAATTCAGAAAAAAGGGAAGAGATGAACATCTACACTGATAGCCAGTATGCATTTGGGGTGGCGCATGATTTTGGAATGCTTCAGAAACATCAGGGCTTCCTCACCTTTTCAGGTCAGCCTATGAAGAATTAGAAACAAGAATCCCACCTATTAGATTGTTTGTTGCTTCCCCAAGCCATGGCAATAATTAAAATTTCAGGGCACAGCTGAGAAAACAGCTAGGGTGGGGTGGGGGCAGTGGAAACAACTTAAGTGACCAAGTAGCATTAACTCCCCAAGTCCCAGCACTATCACTTTGCCCCAAAGGCATGTCTTAACCTCTCAGCCTAACAAAAGAAGAAATAGCTGTAGCCCAGAAAAGGATGCTTATTATAAATCAAGAAAAACTGCAAAAGAAGAGATATGGTTTTGATAAGACCTACAGGACTATGGGTCATCCCAAACGGACTTCTAGTACTCCCTAAGAACTTGTCCCTCCCTGTAATGGAACACTTCCACTCAATCAGCCACTGGGGACCTGATGAGCTAGTAGAACTCTCCCAAAAATACTGGTGGGGGAGTTTTCACGGGGATGCCAGTTTAAGAGTTTAGGACTAAACTCTAAACTCCTAAACACAGTTTAGGAGTCGTGTTCCACCTGCCCCAAGCACAATGCACCCAAGCTTCCAAAGCCTACTGGAGGGCAGTTTCCTCTCCCAGATGCAGTCTGAAACTTGGTAGATCGACTTCATCCAATTGCCGCCTGTCCATGGTCTGTATGTTCTCCCAGTAGGTGGAAGTGTTCCCCTGTCATTCTGCCACAGCCTCTGGCGTAGCAAAAATCCTCTTGGAAAAGATCATTCCATTAAGGGGGAGGGAGGATGTCGAAGCGAGTCATGATGGTGGCGACCAGGCCCTGATGAACAAGCGGATTCACTCCCTGCCTCCCAGACCCGCCTGCAGCTTCTGAGGACGGACTCCCCGCTGGCCTCCGTGCCTTGGGGAGAAGGCGATAGCAGCCGATCACGCCGGGTGAAAGCGACAGCGACAGCAGGAGCGGGGGCGGCCCAGGCCCAGGGGAGAGGCTGCCCCGCAGGGTGAATGTGACCAACCCCACCAGCCACCTCGACCTCCCTCCCAGCTGGCCGAGAGGCCGACCGAGCCCACAGCAACCATGGCGTCTGGGGGCTGCAGAGGGGACACCATGCAGATCACTCTGAAGACCCTCCAGCAACAGACCTTCAAGATCGACATCAGCCCTGAGAAGACAGTTAAGGCACTGAAAGAGAAGATTGAATCTGAAAAGGGAAAGGATGCCTTTCCAGTAGCAGGTCAAAAATCCTCAATGATGGTACTGCTCGCAAAGAGTACAAAATTGATGTGAAGAACTTTGTAGTAGTTACCGTAACAAAACCCAAAGCAGCAGCTACTTCAACACCACCTACAACCCACAATCAAATCCTGCTCCCACTACTACAGTTAGTTCATCTACAGCAGCATCTGTAGCTCAAGCCCCAACTCCTTCCCCCTCCTTGGCTCCCACCCCTACACCTCCATCTGTCACTCCAACACCAGCTGCAGCAGCTTGGGAACCTATACCTACTAGTGCGCCTAAGGAAGAGAAACCAGCAGAGAAGCCAGTAGAAGCTCCTATTGGTATTAGCGCAACACCATCCGACAGTACCCTGGGTGATTCTTCTCCGTCAAACCTTTTTGAAGATGCAACAAATGCACTTGCGACGGGCCAATCCTATGAAAATATGGTGACTGAGATCATGTCAGTGGGCTATGAGCGAGAGCAAGTAATTGCGGCACTGAGAGCCAGTTCCAACAACTCTGATAAAGCAGTGGAATATCTTTTCATAGGTATCCCAGGGGCAGGCTGTGGTGGATCCCCCCTCCCCAGGCTGCCAGTACAGGGGCTGCTCAGTCTTCAGCAGTGGCAGCAGCTGCAGTCACAACAACAGCAACAACTACTACTACTACTACTACTTCTGGAGGACATCCACTTGAATTTTTACGGAAACCAGCCTCAGTTTCAGCAGATGAGACAAATTATTCAACAGAATCCTTCCCTTCTGCCAGCCTCGTTACAGCAAATAGGACGAGAAAATTCGCAGTTACTGCAGCAAATCAGCCAACATCAAGAGCATTTCATTCAAATGCTAAATGAGCCAGTTCAAGAATCTGGTGGTCCAGGAGGAGGT
Source organism: Vombatus ursinus (assembly GCF_900497805.2). Taxonomy (NCBI): domain Eukaryota; kingdom Metazoa; phylum Chordata; class Mammalia; order Diprotodontia; family Vombatidae; genus Vombatus; species Vombatus ursinus. The sequence continues at coordinate 27,175,251 of NW_020954598.1, read as the reverse complement.
GGGGGTGGCAGTGGAGGAATAGCGGAAGCTGAAAGGGGTCACATGAACTACATTCAAGTAACGCCTCAGGAAAAAGAAGCTATAGAAAGGGTAAAGGCATTAGGTTTCCCTGAAGGACTTGTGATACAGGCTTATTTTGCTTGTGAGAAGAATGAAAATTTGGCTGCCAATTTTCTTCTACAGCAGAACTTTGATGAAGATTGAAAGGGACTTTATTTTTTTTTAATCTGATACTTCACACCAGTGCATTACACTAACTTTGTTCACTGGATTGTCTGGGATGATTTGGACTCATATCCATAATACTTGGTATAAGGTAGTACGTGGTTGGGGGTGGGGTGGGAGGGGATATAGAAAATAGGGCAGGAATAAATACAATGCATGTCTGCTTTAAATTAACAGATGCAGAAAATCCACACAGTGTAAAATATTATACAACCAAAAATCAGCTTTTGCAA
>NW_020954598.1:27167650-27174661 GCF_900497805.2 Vombatus ursinus | reverse complement strand
TTGGAGCAACTGTAAACATAAATGCCAAATTATAGGTGGTTATTTTTGCTGCTTCAAATATGTATGAAATTAGTGTAAGAAAGCCCATTCTTTCATGTTAATTGCTGGGGGGTAGGGAGAAATCCTTTCTGACAAAAATCATTACTGCTATTTTAAAATTCCTTGATCATTAAGAAGCTGTACACATACGGGCAAAGTTATTTTCCTGTTGATTTTTTTTCTTTTGGTGAAAAAATGGTAGAAATCTAATTACTTTTTACTTCAATGTTATATTGCAGTAAAAGTTTTAAAATAACCATTGCATGTTTGCTTTTGATGTATCCAATTGTGAACTGAGCACTTTTGGGGCCAATGGAGAAATGCAGCATTCACTCTCCCTTCTCTCTCCCCTCCCCTCCAGCAGAAATGTTTTGAGTTCCAACTGCTACCTTTTTTTTTAACTGATTAAAAAGCTGATCCAGTATAAAATTGAAGGAAATATTTCAAAACTAGTTTTCTGATGCTGGTACACTTCTCCCCTTTCTCATACAGAAGTATATGACCAACTCAAGCCACTGGCATTGTATTGCTTTCTTTAAAAAAAAAAAAAGTGCATAGAACTGTCTCCAGCAACTTTTCTTCCATTAGAACGATAAGGGCAAAATCTATTGGGAGGGTTGGGAAATGGAAGCTGGTAAGATATGAAACTTTGGAAAATAGACAAACAATCAAGGTAACTCATGGCATATTGAAAGGAAAATCTTGATAGCAGTGTTGGCTTTCTTTGTTTTGTTTTACCCTTTTTATTTCCCTTTGTAAATCTTGGTAATTGATCCTGAGAGGGCAGGCATCTACACTCTTGCTTCTCAAAGATATTTGGACCTAACATAAACTTAACTATTTAAAAAACTAATTTTGAATTTATTTTGACTCTGTGATGCTGAGTAGGAAGATGAAGTTTGCACACATTTTTCCCTGAAGTAATCTCTTACAATATCCTTAGCACAGATTGATGATGATGCTTTTTTGAGCGTCTGTCATGCACTCGTCACCTTCTGTCTCCTATGAAAATAAACGAAACTGATTTAAAAAAAAAAAGATCATTCCATTGTGGGGGGTTCCTAAAGAGATATATAGTCATAGGGGCACCCATTTCACAGGAGCTTTATTCGCTAAACTGCTTTCATCCTGGCCAATCATTCAGCATCTCCATTGTGCCTACTGCCCCCAGTTACCAGGAATGGTTGAAAGAGTCAATGGGATACTTGAAACCTCACTTGATAATTTCTCTGAGGAAGTGGGTATCCCTTGGCCCAAGGCCCTTCCTTTAGCCCTTTTAGGCCTCAGATCTAGACCATTCGGTTCCCACAAATTCAGTCCTTGTGAGATAGTAACAGGACTCCCTATGCCACTATAGCCATGGGTGGGAAGGGTTGCAGCCAAAGGCCCCCTCCTACAATACTGTCCTGGGTTGGCCCAAAAAGTCTCAGGAACTCACCAATTTGTCTCACAATCCCATTCCTTAGGGATTCCAACCGAAATCAGCCCCTGATCCAGTCCAGTGGCTGAGTTTACTGGAAACACCATCTCCAAAAACACTCCTTGGAGCCACAGCGGAAAGGTCCTTTCGATATCCTGCTCACCACCCCCACTCCCAGCAACCTCCAGGGAGTGGAGTCCTGGATCCAAGAGGGCAACACCACCCACCTGGACTGCAGAATCCACTGGTGACCTGACCTTGAAAATAAAATGAGGTCCAAAGCAGCTGACATCTAAAGCAGACAGCTGCTCCCAAGATGCCCAGGCCAAGAAACAGACAATGGCAAATGCAGACCACTAACCCAAGATGCCAGCCATGGGCTGAGGTTTGCATTTACCCATCCTACAGACTAAGCCTTTTCTTTCTCCTTGTTACTGTTGTCTTAGTGCACCTTAGCAATCATGAAGCTTGTGGAAGAGGTAGCTTCTGGCTTCTCATCTTGATGGGTTTCTTTCTTTCATTTTTCACGTTGTTTTTATCTCAAATCTATATGCTTGTAATTTTCGTCTTGATGATTCTAGACCCCTCACTCTGGTCAACAGGGGTAGGCATTTCATTAAACCACCCTCTCAAAAGCCCAATTCAAAGCTTCTCATTGATATTCAATTTAACTAATTATTGGGCTTGCTAGTTGTGGTCCAGGTTTCTACAGGCCCCGGCAGTAGCTGCCCCATTAGAAACCTGGATCATGACCCTGATGGGAAGGTTCTATACGGCTGACCCTATTCCTCGAGACAGGAGGCCAATTGTTCTACTCCAAAACATTGCAGCTCAAAGGACCTACCCTCCCAGTTATAACCCCTACTCTCCCAGTGCCCACACAACCACACTTGGGGAGATGGGGTATCTCCAAAGAAAGAACCCAAACACAGAATTTAGGGCCTCAGACCTTTACCTGAGGGGTCTGTTACACTCAGGAGTCTCTCTAAAAAACTGGGATCTGCTTTGCATACTGGGTACAAGCAATAACATGGATGGGGCAGCTAGGTGGCACAGTGGATGGAGCACCGGCCCTGGATTCAGGAGGACCTGAGTTCAAATCTGGCCTCAGACACATAACACTTACTAGCTGTGTGACCCTGGGCAAGTCACTTAACCCCACTGCCTAGCCAAAAAAAATTAAAAAATAACATGGGACCTCATCTTGGAATATTAAATCCTGTAAAATGTAATTCCACCTTCATTCTGAACCCCTCATGGGTTACTCCCCTAGGGATCTCATTTGGCCCCCCTGGCCAATTCCCACAGCCACAAATATTCCTGAATGGGCCTGAGGTATCTTATAATTCTATTGATGCCCCCGTAGCAAATGAGGCACAGGTGTTTACCCCAAAAATTAGACGTCAGATCTTTGACCTTCCTCAAGAATCAGGGCAATTGCAAAGGTATTCATTCTATTCCCAGGGTAGTGTGGTATATTCAAAAAGGGCTATTGTTCCCCAACAACCAGCACTGACTACCCTTGCCTTCAGCCCTTCTACTCCATGACCCTCACTCACTCTGCTTAGAAATCATCATCTGACGCCCACATCTTTGTGGTCAAACTAACCTCCTCCACTGGACGGTTCTTCCTAGGTGGCTCTTCCCTACATTATATTTCTGGGAAGGTCTCTGCACCCTTGTCTACACCTTGCCCAAGATATCCCTACTTCCAGAGAACCATTCTGCTGAAATACCTCTCTGGGTAAGGTTGCCCCTTTGCGAGACTAAATGGCCCTAACAACTTGGAGATTTTACTCAAAACCCAATAATGTCTATGTTGAGGTCCAGCCATTTGTAGTTTTCGTGCTTAAAAACCCTACCCTGGCCACAAGCAAGTGAGCTCCCCTTCTAAGGAAGGAGGATTTCACTTACAAGCTGTTCCCCTCACTTTGAAATTAAATTTCTGTTTGATTCCTGACTCTCCTATCTCTAGCCTGCTCTGTTCAGTTCCAACCATCCACAGGCCAGGGGCCAGTTCGGTCTAGTTGACAAATCAGATGGATGACAAACATAGCACCTGGGAACTCTCTCACATGCATTCCCCCAGAAAAGTAACCCCAGGTTCAAGGAACTCTTTGTGTCAGTGCGCTTTTAAAGCATAGTTCACAAAATCTTAATAATATGTTTGCCAGCCAGAGGATACATTAATTCAAAATAAAATACATTTAATCAAATAGGAGAACAAATAAAAGAGACAAGATTCTCCCCTTCCCATTCACACATGGCTCTTCCATTGGTTATTCACAGTTTAGTGAGGAAGCACTTACTGAGAGCAGGGTACATACATGGAGAGCACACAGATAGCTGACACATGTTGCCAGGGCAATTCACACATCCAATGCTACAGAGATGTCGCTGTCCTTTGGTGGTATCATCAAGCTACTTTCTCACATAAGACACGTCTCTCTTCTCTGCTGATTGTAGCATCTCTACACTCTCTCCTTTCTGAGCTTCTTACTGCTACCATCTACCAGGCTTTAGCTCTGCAAGACCATCTACTGGCTATTTGTTCCTATCAAAATATGGCGACTACAAAGCTTCTCCCTGATAAGGCAAAGTAACTGCTTTTTACACCATTTCTAAGGCTATAGGCAACCACACCTAGCTAAGAACATCTAGGTCCAGACATAAAACAACCAGAATACTCCCAGACTAAGATTAAATCTGTTCTTTTGACTGCTCATGTCTGGTCCTGATTTAAAATCCATCATCTTAGGAAACTATTTGCCTTAAGAAAATTTCTATTGCTAAACTATGCTCTTGATATCATGAAAATAATAACGGTTTCTTTCATTCTATAGAACCTGCCATATTTTTTCCAATAACTCCTTTTATTTAGCCTACCAGACTTTCTATACAACAAAGGAATGTGTCATCTTCCCTGCCCCACCTCATCCTTTTATGTTAAAGATGCATTTCTCATCTGTCTAGGCTAAAAGCCTACTTCCAATTTACCCTGCATATTTCTTGTATGTACATGGTTGTTTACACATTTTCTCCCCCCTTTAGAATGTGGGCTTCTTGAGGGCAGAAACAATATTTGTGACTTTCTTTGTATCCCTGACACATAGAGGGTACTTAATAAATGCTTGTTCATTTGAAAAAAAAAAAAAGATAAGAAAATTTCTTTTAACTCCCATTTAACTCCTTATGGGGGAAACCTGTGCCTCCCAAAGCCCCATTTTGGAGATTTGACCATACACACACACAAAATTCAGGAGCTATGGAATTTGGGACTACCAATCACACTTCACTCCCATGAGCATTGCAATGGGCATGCAAATTACTCTAAGCACAAATAAAAACTAATCAGAGAGAGTAAGGTCATTGCAAAAAGCTATGATCCTATCAAGTGTCCTAATTTCTGTAGAGCTGGGTTATGACCTGAGTTCCTGCCCTACCAGAAATTCTAGTTACAAAATGACCCCAGTAAAGAATGTCTTCAACCTGAGGACAAAAATAACCATATAGCACTCATAGTATAGCACCTCTTCTGGGTTCATTCTCCCAACTCTTACTGGATTAGCAGGTTAGGTATCCCAAAAGGCATGACTACTTCTCCCTTTAGGGTTCTAGGGGTTAACTCTAAATTGAAGAGAGGGAGGAATTTAGTACTATCATTCACAAGCCCCCAGCCTATATATTCTGCAATATGGATCTGCAACCATTTTTGCTAAAAAATCTCAGACTATTGCACATAGAATAAAGAAGAGCAAAGAGTAAGATAATTACAATCACCTGGCCTTTTTGTAGGCTTAGCCATTTTTTTCCTCCAACCACTCTTCCTGATACAGGGCTGTCTCCTCAGTGAAAGACCTCACTCTATTGTACTGTCCAATGCACTTGCTGATTTTGTATTTCTGCAGGTTAGATCATAAGTCAAAAAAAAGGCCATTTATCCAAATAGCATTGAGGCTCAACACTAAGTTTCTCCAGTTCATCAATATAAAAGAGTAGATAAAAGCTATATATTTAGGTCTTACTTAGTATACATAATAAAGTCTGTTAAGTGTTGCATTATTTGAATTTGCACTATTCTGTCAGAATTATATTTAAAATATGGTCATCGGTTCCAGCTCAAAGTAAATACGAAAAATTTCTTAAACAGGTTTTTATCTTTTTATTAGCATAACACCAAAGGATAAGACAGATTCAAGTTTATTACAAAGTAGTAGAGACATCACAAATTTAAAAGTAACTACAAAATATCATACCACAATATCATACTACATTGATATGACAAAAAATGTCAAATTTATTGTCATTTAAAATATTTTAACAGCATCACAACAGAAACTAAGGAAACAAAGGTTCAAATTTCTAAGCAAATCTATTTATTAGCAAGGCTAGCAGCTGCATAACAAATCAGGTCCAAGGTCCCTCAGCAGACACAAATACCATTTGACAGTCAACAAAGCTTTCACATAGTCAATGAGGAATCAATCAACTTACATAATCTTGAGTAACATGGGTTTTCTCTCTTTCTGATTGGCCAAAGTTTTACAAATCTTGTGGTTATTTCAAGAATATCTTGGTATATTCTGTGGTTACTACAAAAACATACCACTAGACAGAATATCCAGGTGACCTTTAAGTTTGTGATGAGAAATAAGTTAAATGTACTTATCTAGAAAGTGATTTATAGCAAAAGCTCCTGTTGTCTGTTAATGTCACAATAACCTGGTTTGAAATATTAAAACGATGAATATGCTGTAGTACTTAAAGGAAGAAGAAATTCCCAGATTGAGATTAACTAAAGTACACTGGAATAACTATTATATTGAACTATTTTATTTATTCAAAGTGTTTCTGTGTTAACAGCTTTCAAATTCATTTCAGTTCATTAATAAGAACATTTATAAAGAATTACTATGTGCATGGCACCATGCTAGGTCCTTGGGATACAAAGAGGAAAGTTTTTTAAAAAATCCTAAAAAAAAAAAGATACACAGAATATCTTGTGGGATTTCCCAGAACATTTTGTGGTCAAGTTCTACCATTACTTCTCAGAACATTTTATACAAGTTGTACTATGTAATTTCCCTGAAATTACTGATCATCATTTCAACTTCTCCATAATCATATGATTTACAGCAAAGCAAGGCCTAGCTCACAAAATGGAAGAAAGACAACCACAAAATGGAGTTAGATTTGGATTCTACAGCAACGTGGAATGTAATGTCTTTTCTTTCTTAAAGAATAAGAATGTAAATATAGGGGCAGCTAGGTGGCGCAGTAGATAAAGAGCTTGGAGTCAGGAGGACCTGAGTTCCAATGTGATCTCAGACACATGACACTCACTAGCTGTATGACTCTGGGCAAGTCACTTAACCCCAACTGCCTCACAAAAAAAAAAAAAGTAAATGCAATATTGTTGTCCTTGAAATTCATTTTAACAACTGAGCTAAAATAACTTGAAAATCAGTCTTCACATTATGGAATGACTGACTTGGATAGACTTGGTTCTTCTCAGCAATGCAAGAATCTAAGACAACTCCAAAAGACTCGCA
>NW_020954598.1:27167027-27167594 GCF_900497805.2 Vombatus ursinus | reverse complement strand
ATGGAAAATGCTATCCACACCCAGAGAAAGAACTATGGAGTCTGAATGCAGATGGAAGCATGCTATTTACTCTCCTTTTCCTTTATTGTTCTGTTTTAGTGCTTCATTCTCATGGTTCCTCCCATTAGTTCTAATTGTCCTTTACATCATGACTAATGGGAAAATATGCTTAACATGAATGTATATGTACAGCTATATCAGATCGTATGCTATCTTAGGCGGGAGAGGTGGGGACGAAGCGGAAGGGGGAGAAAATTTAAAACTCAAAATCTTATGGAAGTGAAAACTAAAAATATATTAATTATCAAAAGAAAAAATCAGCCTTCAAAAACAATTTTAGTCACCAAAGAACCAAAAGCAATCAGGATTATAGCCTCTCAGTGCTCAAAGATTTCAAGATTGATAAACAAGTACTGGTTCTAATTTAAAATCCCCTTCTGCATTACTTTTATGCCAATAAAAGTCCTAGGCAATCCTTAGATACTTTAAATCCTGGTTGAGATTTTTCTTTCTTAGAAATATAAATTCTCAATCTGATCTCAAACCAGACACTTATGTGACCCTAGG
>NW_020954598.1:27166931-27166995 GCF_900497805.2 Vombatus ursinus | reverse complement strand
CAAGTCACTTAACCCCAATTGCCTCGCAAAAAAAAGAAAGAAAGAAAGAAAGAAAGAAAGACAG
>NW_020954598.1:27160698-27166898 GCF_900497805.2 Vombatus ursinus | reverse complement strand
ACATAAATATAAATTCTGGAAGATATCCTTTTCCAGAAAAAAGTCTGTTTCATGCCCATTAAAAATGTGTTGATTAGTATTATCTACCTCTTAAAATTATTTTCGTCATAGCAATCAATATTTGCAGTTAACATTTTTTCATTACCCACTTCATTTCCATTTTCTTTTTACGCTTTAAATAAACCTAAAGCTTTTGTTTGAATGGATGTTCTGCTAAGAGGAATAGATTTTTTTCATTACCACTAAAAGACTCTCCATTTCTATCACTGTAACGATTCTATATAGTTGTTCGCAACCACAAAAAGCTGATGCAACTCTACCTTTGTCTTCCACCTTGCCTTTGTGTTTTATAATATTCCACATTGTAGATGCAAGCATTCTGGCATCTCGTGGTATTTCAGAGTCACTCTGACAACGCTCACGCTGGTCAGGAACATCAAATTTTTGCTCTGATGTAATAACAAGTCTCTTTCCTTTTCGCACTGGCAGTGTTTCCACCTGAAGTACTCTTCCTTTTGCCTATTTTGCTAAAGGATTTTTTTTAAAACAACTTCGACGATACGGTACACAGCAGCATATCACACACACACACACCTGCAGATAAACACATGCAGATAAAAGACTGTTAAAACTCTCAACTAGACCAAAGGTGTAGCATTAATTAAATTTTGGTTCATATTAACTGTAACTTGGTATCATTTTATAATTCATACTAAATCAAATTTCACATTACTCAAACTTGCATTAATTATGATCTAGCTAGAGATAATCTATGGCCCAAGGGGCAAGTTCTTTGTCTCCATCACCTGCTCAGTCACTTTTCTGAGTTTTTCTCAAACAACTATAACATTCAAAGTTCACATACTCTTCACAAGCTTGGAATTGAACATTCAAAGTCTAGAAAGGGCAAAAATCTGAAAAGGGTTTTGCCACCACTCTCTTCAACATAGGGTTAGAGTTAGAAAAGACCTCCGAGATCATCTAGTCCAAAACCCTCATTTTACAGAAGAGGAAATCCAGGTCCAGAAAGACAGACAGGTGAAAAGAGGCAAAGCCAAGATTTAAACGCAGGAAGTCTGTTAACTCCAAATCCAGCCCTCTTTTCACCTTACTATGCTGCCTTCCAAGTTATTAACATTATTATTACCTCTCATCTGAATTACTCAAATAATCTCCTAACTGGTCTCCCAACTTCTGGTCTCTCTCCCACATTATAGCTATAAACCAAGTTATTCTTCCTAATTCATAGGCTTCATTCACCATGTCCTTCTTCTGATAAAAAAAATTTTTTTCAATGGTTCCTGACTGACCACAGAATAAAGTTCAATTCCTCACCCTGGCATTCAAGGTCCCACTTCATTATGTGGCACCCACCTACCTTTCCAGCCTTCCTTCTTATTATTTCCCTACATGTGCTGTGATTCACTTCAACTGGATCCTGTTGAATGTGTTCCGTATTTCCTTATCTTATGCCTTAGTTTGAGTTGTTCTTTCTAAAATGACTTCTTTACCATCCCTGTCTCCGTCCTGGCCTGTTGAAATCTTTCCTGTTCTTCAAGACCTAGCTCAAATGTTATCTCCTCTATAAAGCCTTCCTTAATTTTCCATTTTGGGTATGATTTCTCTGTACACCCTCAGTACCTGTTTAAGGTTTCTTCTCCTCCTATGAAACTATTTAAACTCTGCCTCCTTCTATGCTTATCTGTAAACCTGTTTTGTTTCCCTCCTTGCACCCATAGGGAAAGCACTGTTTTATGATGTTTTATTTATATTTGTATCCATCAAGGAGTCCTGCCCAGGGCCTTGCATGTAGTGGGTGCTCAATAAATGGGTCTCTCAAAAAGAGTGACTGAATGAAGGTTGGTGATGGGTAGCCAAGCTGGCCCCACATAATCTAGTGTGTGTGTGTGTGTGTGTGTGTAAGAAGTTTCAGTGGTTCCCATTTAGATTTCCCAACCTCTATAGTTCAAACACAACAATTTTAACCCAATACACAAATTCCAAATATGACCTTGGGGATGGGAGAAACCACACTCTATTGAGCCTCTACTGAGGCTCTGTGGCACAATGGAAAAAGCATGTGCTCTCCCTTTAGAGATTTAGGTTTAAACCTTGCTCTGACACCTACTATTCACATCGCCTTGGGGAAGAAGCTTAATCTCTCTGGGCCTCAGCTTTCTGATCTGTGAAAAATGACTCAGTTGGACTAGAGGGTCTCTGAGGTCTTTCACTCCAGATTTGCAATGCTGTGGAAGTCCATCCCACCGAACCCTCCAAAAGCAGAGCTGATTCACCGAATGAATTTGGGATTTTAAAAAACACGGTATCAAACCTCTTGGTAACTTTGCTGCTCTGATAAAGATCTGAAAAACCTCCCCTTCCTTGTGCCGTCTTCAGTCAGGAATTCTCAGCAAACTCAAGGGACTTCCATTTGTTCCCTCTAGAATGCCTGCTCCATAATTAACAGATTTCTCTTCATCCTAAACCTCTTCCTATATTTCTCCTTCCACATCTGGCTCCTTCCTGATGACATTAATCCTAATTACCTTTCCAGTACTGGCATATTTTCTCTCACACCCCCTAACTCACTGGTCAAAGTTGGGGAGTCCAAAAACTCCTCGCTCTCCAGTGCTACTTCCAGACTCTCCCTCTACCCCTAAACAGCCTATCCTCCTTTGAGGTTCAAAATATACAAATTTATGGGGCAGCTAGGTGGCGCAGTGGACAGAGCACCAGCCCTGAAGTCAGAAGCTCCTGAGTTCAAATCTGGCCTCAGACCAAACACTTGACACTTACTAGCTGAGTGACCCTGGTCAAGTCACTTAACCCCAACTGCCTTGAAAAAAAAAATACATATATATATATAAATTTATCCCCTAACTTAGATTCTGATGGCTCTGATCTACAGAACCCTCCTCCTCCAGGACATTTTCCTTCCTTCCTTAATGAGATCAGTGCCTGGCTCATGGTCTTTCTGTCCTTCCCATCTCCTGCCCTCACACTAGGGGACGAAGGAGAGAGAGAGAGAGGCTGACGACTTTGCACAGATCTGCCTCACTCAAATCCAATTCACGAGCAAGTCAAGATATCACTTCGTGATGTCATTGGTCCTCTTTGAGAATGAAGGACAACATCATTTCAGACACCTTCTTCCACTATCTCCTCCTTCACTGGGGTCTCAAATGATGAGGCAGTCCTTCCTCCTGCCAAGATCATTCTTTCTATATGCACCCTTGATTCCATCCTGTCCTATCTTCTCCAGCAGATCACCGTCAACATCACCTCTACTCTCATCTTTACTTTCTCCCTATCTACTGGACGCTTCCCAGCTGCCTACAATGACTATGTCTTTCTCATCCTTAAAAATTCCTCATGATCCTACCATTCCCGTAATGTCATCCCATTTCTCTTTCCCTTCATAGCTAAACTCCTAACCACTTACACTCAGTGCCTCCACTTCTCTACTCTCTTCTAACTGCTCAGCAATCTGCCTTTCGACCTCATCATTCAACAGAAACTTCCCTCTCCAAAGATACCAGTGATCTAATGACCATATGTAGTGGTCTTTTCTCAATCCTGATCCTCCTTGACCTCTTTGCAGCCTTTGACACTGTCAATCACCATCTCCTTCAGGATATTCTCTCCTCTCTAGGACTGTGACACTGAAATCTCCTAATTCTTCTCCTATCTGCCCAATGCTTCATTCTCAGTTTCCTTTGCTGGTTTCTCATCCATGCCAGGCCTTCTAACTGTGGATGTCCTCAAAGATCTGTCCTGAGCCCCCTCCTCTTCTTACTCTACACTATTTCACCTGATGATCTCATCAGCTCCCATGATTTCAATTATCATTTCTATGCAGATGATTCCTACTTCTCTCTGCTTAACCCTAATCTCTCTGCTAAGCTACAGGTATACACCTCCAATTGCCTCTTGAACATCTATAGCTGAATTGTGCTAGAGCCAGCTCATACTGGCTTCAAGAGCCAATTGTTAAATTTTCAGTGAGAATTTACAACTCAAAAATCAGCAAAAGTTACAAATCAGAGCTAAACATTTGCCAGCACATCACTACCCAGATGCATCTCAAACTCAGTATTGTTTTCCCCAAGAAACCTCCCTTCTGAACTTCTCTTTGACTGTCCAGGTACAACTATCCTCCTAGTCACTGAGGCCCATAAGCTCTGTATCATCCCCAGCTCCTCCTACCCCACATATCTAAGCCTTGACCAAATCTTGTCATTTCTACCTTCACAACATCTCTCATATACATCCCCTTCTCTCCGCTCATGCAGCCATGTGTCTAATTCAGACCCTTGTCACCTCTCACCTAAACTACTAAGAAGGCCTTCTAACTAGTCTCCCTGCCTCAAATATCTCACTTGTTTTGTAGATTAGTCATATCTGACTCTTTGTAATCCCATTTGGTTTTTTTGGCAAGGATACCAGAGTGGTTTGCCATTTCCTAAGCAAGCTCATTTTACAGATGAGGAAACTGAGGCAAACAGGGTTAAATGACTCACCCAGGGTCACACAGCATAAGTGTCTGAAGCCAGATTTAACTCAGATTCTCCTTACTCCATGGCCAGCACTCTATCCACTGTGCTGCCAAGGTGATTTTTCTAAAGAGCAGGTATGATCATGTCAATCCACTGCTCATTAAGCTCCAGTGGGGCTCCTCATGGCCTCCAGGATCAAAACCAAAGTCTTCTATTTGACATTTAAAGTTCTTTATAACCAGGCCCTCCCTGCTTACAGCTACACTGGCCTACTTCTTGCACTTCAAACTATAGAAATGGAAGATGGGGTCATTTCTACAATACTTTTAAGGCTTGGTGGAAAGAGTGGTGTAATAGAGATCTGGCCTTGGAACCAGGAAGACCTGGGTTCAAGTGCTGCTAACTTTTATACAGCCCTGCAAGCCTTGCAAAGCCCTTCACAAATATAATCTCATCTGATGATCACAACAACCCTGGGAGGTAGGTGCTGTTATTATCCCCATTCCACAGTTAAGGAAACTGAGACAAGGTCCCATGCCTAGATTGTAAGAAAGGACTTGAACTTAGTTCTTGGGACTCCAGATCCAGTACTTTACCTACTTGGCCATCCGGCTGCTGCAGAACTCTGGGCTCTCTAGGCAAATTTTTAAGGCCGTAAGTTCAGAGAAGCCAACACCAACGGGTCCTGGTGGAAGGAGCTCCGCCATCTTAGAATTTCCTGTAGCAAAGAGCAAAGAGTCAGTCCCAGACCCTTTAAGGTTTACAAAATGATTTCCTTCCACCTCCTTTGCCCTGCCCCGCCCCTCCAGAGCATTCAAACCCGGCCCCCCAGCTCTTAGGGAGTAGATAGACTGAGCCAGGAAGGTAGGGGACCCCGGCAGCAGGGGATAAGGGCTGAAGACTTTCGGTGAAATGGGAGGATGAGATCCAGGGGTCTCTGAACTCCTTTCCTGCCCTTCCCGCATCTGGCATGGGGTGGGGGTGGAGGGAATCTTTGAATCAGCAGAGCCCGCTTCGCTTCCAGTCCCAACTCTACGCCACCATGACCGTGGGCAAGCCACTTCCTCTTCGGCCTTGGTTTTCTGTTTCAAAGAAAGCCTCAAAGTGCCATATAAATGAAGGATAAATCATGGAGCAGTGGATTCCGGAATATCTCTCTGCAGCTCTTCATTGCCTTCAGGATGACAGTCTCCCAAGATGAGCATTTGGAGCTGTCCACAACCAACTTCAGCCCCTTGGCACATTCGGCATGGAGCTGGAAGCACTCAAACTCCATAGTTCTTTCTTTGGATGTGGATAGCATTCCATCATGAAACCTTTGCAGATGTTTAGATCCTTGAATTGCTGAGAAGGGTTAAGTCTATCAGCGTTAGTCATCGCACATCGCTGTGACTGTGACTGTAGACAACATTCTCTTGGTTCTGTAGAGTCACGTTTCAAAGGTATCTGGTGGGGGTTTAGGGGACAGCTCAGGCAAGTCCCTGCCTTTACTCTGCCATCTTGGCTCCACCCCGATGTGAGTCCTTGATTTTTTGACACTGTCTAGACCCGTACCTTCTACACAGCCCGCTCCTGCCACCACCGCAACCGCCCCCAGCCGCCGCCGCGGTCACCACCACCACCACCACGGTCACCGCCGCCGCCGCAGCCGCCACCACAGTCACCCGCCGCCGCCGCGGTCACCACCACCACCACCACGGTCAC
>NW_020954598.1:27126935-27160540 GCF_900497805.2 Vombatus ursinus | reverse complement strand
CCACCACCACGGTCACCGCCGCCACGACGGTCACCTCTGCCGCGGTCAGCCGCGGTCACCGCCACCACCACGGTCACCTCTGCCGCGGTCAGAGCCACCACCACGGTCACCGCCACCACCTCTGGATCCACAGCTTCTGTACAATTTTCAGACTGGCGCTGCATCGATCCTCCCTCCCTTTGCCCTGTCGTTCCCTTTTCTCCTCTCCGTTTCTTCTAAACACCGCTTTGCCACTTTCTCCCTTCCCCTCCTCAGCTCTCCTTTCCGCCTTTCTTCACTGACCGGCAAGGGGAAGAAATCCGCTTGTGTATTCTTTTGTATCAGCAGAGCTTAGCGCTTACTAAGTAACTGACAGATGAAGAAACAAGGCCCAGGAGGAACCTTGCAATTTCTAACTTATAACTGGCTTTCTAACGGCCCTGTAGGTCCCCTGACTCCACAGACAGTAATCTTTCAAATATCTCAGATCAGATGCAGGTAGTTCTGCTGTGAGACATATTAACGAAAACGTTCGGTTCCATAAATTTAGAGCAAACACCCAAAGTACGCCAGTAGCGACATCAGGCAGTGACGTCGAGCCCTGCGCATGCGCACGGGGGTGGGGTTGCACCTTAGTGCGCATGCGCGAGTGGTCACGACTGGTCGCACCCATTTCGTTATCATCAGAAAAGCAAATTTCCAAAGCAAAATTATTGCTGGACTGCCTCACCCCCACTCCACTCCCACTCCATGGGAGCTGCGATAGAGCCAAATGACCCCGGAGGTGGAAAGCAACTGGGCAATGTGATACTATCCTGCCTACTTGTTAATTTTCTTAATAAACTTGGAATAGGTTTTATTGCCAAGTTTGAAGGCCCGACCCAACTTAGCCCCAAGAAGGTTGAGCTTCTGGCATTTTCTAATGGAATGGCAACCAGCAATAATTCGACTCTCCAGGAGGTGGCAGCAGAGCCTCACAGACCAATCACCAAAGGCGTTACCACTCATTAAAGGTAAGTCTTTTCTCCATCCACCAGTCCCCCTGCTAATAGCAGCAAAGCTGCACTAGCTGACCCAAGGTCCGATGCATGAGCTTGCAACAAAATCTAACCCCACACCTTGGTACCCCCCCGACACACACAATCTTTCCAGTGCCACGGAGATGCAGGCCCCAGGAAGTTCGGGGTCACAGTGTTCAGTGCTACAAAAGATTTCTGCAGAACAAAGAGGAATAGAGGGGGAAAGTGGAACTTGTGGCTGGGCTTGAATAAAAAGAATATTCAGAATGCCTTATTCATAGTTACATGCTAACAAAACTGATAACAAAAGAAATGAGGAATAGTTTAAAAAATATTTAATATACACATTTTCAGAAGATCAGATAGAGGGCTAAATAACCAAATTTCACAAAAAAAAAAAATTTAAAAGGAGTTGCAGGAGAGAAAACCTCTTGGTCCTAATAGATTCACAGTAGCTTTTAAACATTTAAAGAAATATTAGTATCAATATTTCACAAATTATTCTCAAAAACTCACAAAGAAAACATTCTAGCAGATCTTTTTATAAGATATAGTCCTAATACCTAAAATAAGGAAAGATAAAATACAGAACAAAAACTATACATCACTATCATTAATGAAAATCCTGTCAAGAATTAATCGCTACAGAGAAAATGGATGCAAGAATGACTAAAGATGACTAAAGATGCAAGGACGGCTCAACATTAGGAAAACAACATAATCTTAACAGGTCCAGAAAGAGCTTTTGACAAACTACATCACTTTTTAAGAAGTGCTAAAACCCTACAAAGTATAGACATAAAGGAACCTTTCTTAATCATAAAAACTATCTATCTAAAACCAAAAGCAAGCATCATATGCATCACCTACTATGTGCCAGGCACTGTGATAAGTGCTTAACAAATATTATCTCATTTGATCTTTACAACAACCCTGGGGGGTAGGTGCCATTGTTATCCCCATTTTACAGTTGAAGTCACACAGCCAGTGTCTGAAGCCAGATTTGAACTCATATTCATAACTTCAGGTGCAGTGCTCTATTTATTACACCCCCTACCTACCCCATTCATTACCTTATTTGATACTACAACTCTGTGAAGTAGGTGCTATTATTATTGCCATTTTACAGTTGAGGAAATTGAGATAAAGGTTAAGTAACTTGCCCAAGGACACACAGCTAGTAGGTGTCCAAGGCTGGATCTGAACTTAGGTCTTTCAGACTCCAAGTCCAGCACTTTTATCTGCTGTGCCTACCTGCAAAGAAAGAAACTGAGGGCATAGAGATAGGTAAAGAGGAGATAAAATTGTAGCTGATGATGTGATGGTATACTTGGAAAATCCTAGGGAATCAGCAAAGATACTAATAGGTACAATAGCTTCAGCCAAGTTGCAGGATACAAAATAAATCCTAAAAAATCAATAGCATTTCTTTATAATATTACAACTTAAAGGACAAAAATAGAAAGGGAAATCCCATTCCAAATAACTATAAAATGCATAAAATATCTGGAGATTAGCCTACCAATGCACACAAAGGATGTGTATAGATTTAATTATCAAGTGCTCCTTAAAAAAAATGAGCAAAATATGTATTCATAACCAAACAAGAGATAGAGACAATTAAAAAAAATAAAATCGATAACTTTGATTACATGAAACTAAAAGGCTTCTTTCTGCACAGACAAAATTAATGCACCCAGGATAAGAAAGGAAGTGGTCAAATGGGAAAAAAAATCTTTCTATAAAACTTCTCTGATAAGGATTTGGAATCCACAATATATAAACAATTACATATATACATACAGATACATATGCGTGCGTGTGTGTATCTCTCAAATAACCATTCCCCAACAAATAAATATGGGGCAGCTAGGTGGCATGGTGGATAGAGTGTTAGGCCTAGAGTCAGAAAGACTCAATTTTTTGAGTTCAAGTTCAGCTTCAGACTCTTACTAGCTGTGTGAACCTGGGCAAGTCACTTCACCCTGTTTGCTTCTGTTCCTCATCTGTAAAATAAGCTGCAGAAGGAAATAACAAACCACTCCAGTATCTTTGCCAAGAAAACCCCAAATGCAGTCACAAAGAGTCAGACACGACTGAAACGGCTGAACAACAACAATAGATAAATGGTCATGGTCAAAGAATATGCACAAAAAGTTCTCAGAAGAACAATACTTTGTGAAACAAAGTATTCACAACCATATGAGAGAATGTTCCAAATCACTAAGAAAAATACAAGTCAAAATAATCCTGAAGTTTCACCTTTCAACTTGAAAATTGGCAAAGATGACAGAAAATGATAATAGTCAAGGAGAGGCAGTAGAATGGCAGGCACACTAATTGTTGGTGAAGTTGTGAAATGGTACACCCATTTTGGATATCAATATGGAATAATACAAATAAAGGGATTAAAATGTTCATATCCTTTGAACCAGAGACTACATTACTAGGCTTATGCCCCAAGGCATAACATTGTTATGACTTCATCAATAAGAAGAAAGTCCACATATACACCAAAATATTTACAGCAGCACTTTTTATAATAACAAAGAACTCTGTGTTCTGCTGTGTACAAGGAAATGTTCTTTCCTTTTTTTCTCTCATTTTGTATTTAAGTTTAAAATGAATAAAAAACTTATGATAGCAAAGAATTTTAAACAAAGCAGATGCCTACTGAATGGGGGAGTAGCTAAACAAATTGTTGTACGTGATTGTAATGGAATATTATTGTGCTGTAAGAAGGATATATGTGACACAGAGAAGCATTAAAAGATCTACATGAACTAATGCAGAGTGAAGTAAGGAGAGCCAAGAAAATAATATATATGATGATTACAACAATGTAAAAGGAAAGAATAATCAAACACCAAAAAATCAAAAGTAAATGTAACAAAATCACAGAGCTCAAATAAGACTTGAATGAACATACTGAAAGGACACCCCCAATCAACCCCTTTGTGAGGGTGGAAGGTCCACAGGTGTTATACATAATACATGTTTTTAGACTTTTTCAATATTTCAGTTTGCTAATTTTTTTTCATCCTTAAAAAGTTCTATTTGCTATATGGAGTGTCTCTCTGGGAGGGAGAGAGATACTAGGAATAATTATGATGATATAAAAATATCAAAAATCTTATATTTTTATGAAGGAAGTTAATGGAATCTTTTCTATGCAGATGATGTTTGAACAATTTCTTCAATGATCAACTGAGGTTCCATTTTAACTGAAGGCTCACATAAATCATGATATTTATAGCATTTCATCTGATTAAGAATTAACCAATGCTTAGGGACATTCAAACTCACCCCAAAGCTTTCTTTTACAAATTACACTTGTAACATTTCCCTCTGACATGCAATCTCTTATGTATGAAATGGGACAACTTGCAACAGAAGACTTCTACAGTGACATTCACAGTAATATTCCATGATGTGATTTTTGTTAAGCTTTTAGTGTTCTATTATGACAAAAGGATTTCCCACACTCATTTTGCTCACAGAGTTTTTTCTTTGTGCTTTCTCTTATATATAAGATAACTGGCATACAACTGAAGGCTTTCCCACAGTGCTAGGAAGATCTATCATAATAGGTTGTGGACTTTATTCAATCACCAATTCATGTATTTAGAGTGTTCCTTTACTTTTTGATTCAATGTTGGATGAAACGTTTGTGGAAGGGGTTTCTTTTGAATTGGTTTAATAATAATTACTTAGAGAGTATCTCATCAATGTGAATCGCTTGGTGACCAGTGAGGGTTCTCTTACCTATGAAAGCTATGCCATACTCATGAATCACATAGCTTAACATCAGTGAGGACTCTACTATTGAATGGCAAAGCTACAATTTAAAAGTTCTTTCATAATCACTGCATTTATAATATTTCTCCCTAGTATGAGTTCTCTATCAAGGAAAGCCTCAGACCCTCCTAAAAGCTATGCCACAAATTACATTTATATGGTTTCTGTTATGAAGAATAGAAATAGAATAGAAATCTAGAATAGAAAGTATGTCTTACAAATGAAGGCTTTCCTAAACTAACATTTATTTCTCCCCTGTTGCTCAACAAGTGTTTTATTCTTTTAAAATCTTCCCCACTCTCTTCCAACTCCTTATTTTTCCTCCTTGTGAATTACATGATGATCAACAAGGGTTATGTTCCTTGTAAAAAAAATTTTCACACTATTTTCATTCATAGCATTTGTAATGTGACTGGTGATCAATCAGAGTTTTCTTACAGTAAAAACTATCCCATACCCATTAAGCTTATCACTATCAATTCCCTGGAGTTGAATGTTAGATCTATGATAAAAAGTTCCTTACGCATGAATTTCATCATCTTCCTCCTCAGTATGGTTTAACCGATGTCGAGAAAAGCTTGAATTCCACATAAAAGCTTCCCCACATACCCGACATGTGTATGGTTTTTTCTTGCTGTGAGTTCTGTGATGTACTGAAACATATGACTTACGAACAAAAGCTTTCCCACATTGATCACATGTGTAGGGTTTCTCACCAGTGTGAATTCTCACATGTTCAATAAGGTTTCTATTTCGTGTAAAAGTTTTCCCACACACTTTACATTCATGTTTTTCCTTCTCTCCAGAGTGAATTTTCTGGTGAAGAACAAGGGTTCTATTTCTTGTAAAAGTTTCCCCACAATCTTTACATTCATATACCTTTTCCCCAGTGTGAATTCTCTGGTGAGAAATGAGGCTTCTATTCATTCTGAATGACTTGCCACACTCTTTACATTCAAACAGTTTTTCTTTCATGTGAACTCTCTGATGTTGAAGAAGGGATCTGCTTCTTGAAAATGTTTTCTCACACTCATTACATCTATAGGGTCTCTCTCCAGTATGAATTCTCTGATGATCAACAAGGTTTCCTTTTCTTGTAAAAGTTTTACCACACTGTTTACATTCATGGTGATTTGGCCGAGCTCGGATATTTATGTGTGGATTAAAGACTGACATGTGACTGGCCATTTCCCCACACTCATTATGTTCACACAGATTTTTATCAGTGTGTATCATCTGATGAATAAGGGGGTGGAAAATTCTACCAAGGCCATGCCCACCACAATTATTATATTCTTGGGTTTGTTCATTCTCTGATAAAAAATTTTGTTCAGTTATCTGATTTTGACTAAGTCCTGGCAGGAGACTAGAAGCTCTCCCATCCTCATCACATTTATCAACTCTCTCTTCATTCTGTTCCAACTGTTCATCATATTTATAGACTTCCTCTTGTTTAGGAACGCTTTGATAAATACTAGGATTTGAGCTAACATGTTCCCCCAAATTCTCATCTGACTCCTCTGTGGTAGTTTTTGTTTCCTTGACTACCATGTATTCAGAATCTCCTTCCTCTACCTTCACTCTTCCCAGTGTGGGGTTTCCCAACTGCCTCTCCCACCCAGCCTTCTGTTTGTAAGATGCTCTAACCTCAGGTTGATCAGAAACATTGCTCTGGACGTTTCCCAATGATGCTGCTGGTGATTTTTCAGAAATTTCTTGCTTTATAGTAGTCACCTTCTCTTTCTCAAATTTGACTTCACCACCTGAAACAAAAAGAAATTCAAGAAAAGACATTGGTTCTCTTTGTTAAGGAATGGAAAAAATATCAAGCAATACTCAAATATCCTATTATAATAGGAGTGCATGGCTTTCATTTAAAAAAAAAAAGAACTCTAAGAGGTAAGAAAGTAAAAAGTACCATGGACAAAACACTGGAAAGAGAATCATTCAATAACAATTTCTGGAAAAACGGGATACTAGTTTAGGAAGAGCTAGGGTTACATTCTCATGTCCTACAATAAATCACACTTAAGTTCCAAATGGCTCCATAAATAAAGAGATAAAGAGATGTGCTATCGATATATGTGTATATATAAGCATATATAATTTAGAACAAAAGGGAATGATACATTTATCAAAAGTGTGGAGATAGGAAATTTGATATAGATTTGAATAGAAGAAATCGTAAGAAACAAAATAGTTGAACTTTATCTTTT
The DNA here is from genome assembly GCF_900497805.2 of Vombatus ursinus. Classification (NCBI taxonomy): domain Eukaryota; kingdom Metazoa; phylum Chordata; class Mammalia; order Diprotodontia; family Vombatidae; genus Vombatus; species Vombatus ursinus. The sequence goes on along the minus strand of NW_020954598.1, from coordinate 27,153,528 downwards.
TTAAAATAATTTTGTACAATAAAAAGTCATGCATCAAAAATAAAATGTAGAGAAATTTTTGCAGCAAATAACTGTGATAAAAATCTGTACTGACACAAATTTATAAGAGTAAACTCCATTATTCAAAAAGTATTGAACAGATGTTATCAAAGGAAGAAACACAAATTGTTGATACACACCTGGCTTTCTTCAAGTCCCAGCTAAAAATCTATCTCCTACAAGAAGCCTTTCCCAACCCCTCCTAATTCTAGTGCCTTCCCTCTGTTAATTATTTCCTATTTATCCTGTATATAGCTTGTTTGTATATACTTGTTTCTTCTCTCTCCAATTTAATTATGAGCTCCTTAAGAGCAGAAACTATCTTTTGCCTCTTTTTGTATTCCCAGTGCTTAGCACAATGCCTGGCACATCATAGGCACTTAACAAATGTTTATTGACTGAAGATACTCATATATGCCATTCACAAATTTCCATGGCATTCAAATCTAATTTTTTTCCACTATGTTAACTCTGTATGTTCCTTTATCTTTCTGTTGGATTTATCTAATGCTGAAAAAGGAGTATTAAAATCTACTACTATTATTATGTTCTTATTAATGTCTTTATAATTCATCCAATTTTTAAGAATTCACATGCTATGCCATTTGGTATATGTGCACATATACAGAACATTTTTTCATTGCTTTTGTGTGTAATATTACTTGTTTCTCTTTATCAAATTTTATTGCTGCCAAACCTGACTTTGTGATTATAATACCTGCTTTTTTAAAGTTTCTTGAAACAGTTTACTCTACTCCCACATTTTCCTTCTAAATATATCTATATGCTATAAAAATGTTTATTATGTGCAATAAATGTGTGAAGTTTAGGGTTTGTACTTACTTTCTTTTCATTTGGAGTGTTTAATCCATTCCTATTTCACTATGATTGATGTACACCTGCATTTTCTACCATCTAACTCTCATATAGCTTCCCTCCTTTTTTTAAGTTTGATTAAGTTTCTGTGGTTTATTTTTATTCTTGTCATTGATTTGATCCTGGTCTCCTCCTACTCACTCTTCCTCAACATCCCCTAATATCCTGACCTAGCTAAAGTTCCTGGAACTTACTTTTATTATTTTTCTTTCACTGTCTCTTTTTACTACATTCAGATTAGCATGTTAAGTACCTAATTCTCCCTGCTCTACCTCATCTCCTACCTCATTTAATCTATTAATTTCAAAGACATAGATCTGTAATGTCCTATTCTAAGAAATGTTGTTTGTTGCAATAAAGGATCTCCATTTTGCCTGATTATCCTACTCTTTCCTTCTGTTCTTAACTGTCCTGTTATTTCCCTCTTTCTCCCCCCAGCACTGTCATTTTTAAAAAAAAAAAATCCTACATGTCTAGCTTTTTATAGGCCTATGAAAATATTACTCTCATTTCTTAATCTCTTATTGCTCTTATCCATTCACCTCTAGCTCCTTTTGAAGAAATTATTCATATTCTTCTCCTTTACTAAATGGTCAGTTTTTGTTGTTGATGATTAATCTCACAACTTATTTGGAGATACAATCTAATATGCTTTGCTTTTTATAATATTTTATTATCATTTTTCTCTTAGTGTCTCATAAATAATTAATAGACTATGGTATTCTGGATGACTTTCCTTGGAAGTTGAAAAGATTTTTTTCTTGGCTGCCCACAATATCACACTGTTTAATGTAATTCTAAAGGTTAATTATGACATTTCTTGGTGAATTAAACTTAGAGTTTCTTTCTGTTGGTGTTTTATGAACTCTCTTGATCCCCATATCTTTTCCTATGGTTTACTATTCAGGGGAATGTTTTAATTTTTTTTCAAAAATACATTTTTATTGTGTGTATTTTTTTTTGCTTTTTATTCCTTCATTTTTCCTCAGTTGCTACAACTCTTCTTTAGTTTCTCTTCACATATATAATTATATGGCTAATACATATCACACATGTAATCTCTTATTACATATCATATAATTATTTGTTCTTATATATCACATATGTAATTTCTTATGGCTCAGTAAAATTCCATTACATTCCTGTACCACACTTTGACCATTTGCAAATCAACCTCATTTGATTTTTAAAAGAATCTATTTTGGAAATGTCCCCTGTTGTTTGTTCTAAATTCTCTACTCCTTTCTTAGATTTTCTTTCTCAAGAGAGTTCTAATTTCATAGGATCATAAACGTAGAGTCAGAAGGGACCTTAGAGGTCATTCAGTTCAACCTTCTCATTTTATCAATAAGGAAAGTGAGACCCAGGAAGGTGAAATAACTTGCCCAGCATCACACAACTAGAGATGGGATTCAAACCCAACTCTTATTCTTTTTAAGTTTACTTTTTTTTCTATCAACAAAGATCTATTTGCTCTACCTCCCAACTCCTCTCCCCCTCTTCATTTTACAGCACAATAGTATTCCATCACATTCATATACTGTAATTTGTTCAGCCATTCCCAATTGATGGGTACTCCCTTAGTTTCCAGTTGGTTCTTTTCTACCACAAAAAGAGTTACTATAAATATTTTTATACATATGGGCCCTTTTCCTCTTTCTTTGTTCTCTTTGGGGTACAGACCTAATAATGGTATTGCTGGGTCAAAGGATATGTACAGTTTAGTAAATTTTGGGGCATAGTTCCAAACTGCTTTCCAAAATGATCAGATCAATTTACAACTTTATCAACAGTGAATTAAAGTGCCTCAAACTATCCCTTTAAGTAATATAATCTAGGGGCAGCTGGGTGGTGCAGTGGGTGGAGCTCTGGCCTTGAAGTCAAATCCTGAATTCAAATCTGGCCTCAGATACTTGACACTTACTAGCTGTGTGACCCTGGGCAAGTCACTTAATCTCGATTGCCTCATCAGAAAGCAAAATAAATAAATAATACAATTTGGTATAATAATGCCCTATCCTCTTGTCTAATCTGTCTTTTCTAGATTTTTCTAGATTTTGTTGCTACTTCTCCCTTTTGGTTTTCCTCCTACCTCTCTGATTGTTCTTTTCAATATCCTTTCCCAAATCACTATTCATGGCACGTGCCTCTGTCCGAGGCCGCCTTCTTTTTTCTCTGTATTCTTTTCACGTGATGATCTCATCAATTCCCAAGAGTTCAGTTATCATCTAAATTCAGGTAATTTTCAAATCTATATATTTAGGCCTAGTCTCTCTCGTGAGTTCTAGTCTCCCATCACAAACAGCCTATTACGACTTGGAACCAGATATCTATCTCATTTGGATCTCAAATTAAACATGTCTAAAACTCCACCCCTCTTCTGAACTTCCTTGTAACTATTAAGAGAACACTAGCCTTCCATTCACCCCGGCTCATCCTCAGTGACTCACTCTGCATAGCTAATGAGTTGCCAAATACTTAATCTTTAAATTCCCACACTATCTCTCATACATCTCCTTCTCTGCATTTATGGAGCTGCCACTCTCATTCATGCCTTCATCACCTTTCACTAGGACTATTACAACAGCCTATAATTGGGCCTCCCCACTCCAATACATTCTCCTAAAGAGTGGGTCTGACCATATCAGCCCCCTAGTCAATAAACTCCAGAAGCTCCCTGTCACTTCTAGGATAAAATATAAACTCCTCTGGCATTTAAAGCACTTTACAACCTGGTCCCTTCCCACCAGCCCTCACATTACTCCCCTTCACACATTCTGTTCAGTCAAACTGGCCTACTTGCTTCTCCATCTCTAGTATCCATGCCTTTGCACTGGCTGTTCCTCATTTGTGGAATGCTTTCTATCCATACTTCTGCCTTTGGGAATCTCTGGTTTCCTTCAAGAATCAGCTAAGCACTCCCTCCAACAAGAGTCCTTTCTTGGTGACCTTCCTTGCCTTTCTCCCCCAGGCGCTACTGCCTTCCCATCTAAAAATACCTTTTGTCTGTTTTCTATGTGTCTAGTATTTACCTATATGTATTCATGTTGTCTTACCCCTTTTAATGTAAACTCCTTTAAGGAAAGGACTGATAGAATTTTGTCTTTTATCTCCAGCATTGAGCACAGTGCCTGATATAGTAAGCAATTAATGAGTGCTTATTGATTGATCATTTGATGTGAAACAAAGATTACCAAAGGTTTGCAAATAATGATGAAGGGAATGCTAAGCATAATAATAACTTCATTTCTTTAGCATTTTAAGGTCTACACAGTGCTTTCTACACAACAGTCCTGTGAGGCAGATGATATAAGGATTATTAGCTCTTTCTCTTTAAGGAAACAAAGGATCAGAGAGTAGAAGTGACTTGCCCACAGTCACATATCTAATAAGTGGCAGAACCAGTATTTGAACTCAGGACTTCTAGAATATGGAAGGCAAGGAGACCCACTATTCATCCAAAAAATGAGTTAACAGAACATGAGAATGTTCCCAGTTACTGTACAAATATCTAATAAAGGACAGTGTGGGGTTTGAAGTCAAAAAGGATGCTAAGTTTAATCTTTTGTTGGCATTATGCTAGAGTGCCATGCTTACTTGGGTGACAGGACTCAACTGCCACAAGAGTAGGAACCTTATGGTTTAACTTCCTTCTTGATTTTGTTTAGTCAGCTATTTCTCAAGTATAAATTCATATTTTTCAATTATCAATTCTCAAAACTTTTAGTCTATGGATGATTTTGTCAAAATGAAAAATAATAGTTTCTATTTCTGTTATGCTTTGTAAACCTTAAAATACTTTTTCCACAGCAACCAAGAGACATAGTTGATGGAAGTACTATGATTCCTGTTTTAGAAGTAAATAACCAAGGCTAAATATTTTGCCTAAAGAAACAGCAAGTAATTGTCAGAGCTGGGATGTGAACCCATGTGTCAGCTCCATGCCATATTCTCTTTCTAATATACTTAATGCCTCAAAGAAAAGGGGAAAACTTGAAGAGTTTTCCTCACTCACCTGCACAAACAAACCTTTGACCTATGTCCCGAGCTTCCTGTAGATTCCCAGATACTTGCTCCAGCTTAGAAATCACAAGAGGTTTAGGAAATAGATACGCTATTCAGGAGAAGAAAAAAGGGGTAGGTTAGAGCACGGCATCACACTGCTTTATCCCACAGCCTGATCTCAACCCTATTCTTCAAGGGAAAAGGGCAAGAAAGAAGTGGAATGTTCAGGGAGACTCTGGAAAGAAGGCCCAAAGGAAGGTGAAGGGACCTAGGGAAAGGTTTTCAAGGCTTTTTTTTTTTTTTTTTTAACCAAAGAACAGGAAATAAAAAATCTAGGCCAGATACACAGTTATACTTTTCTTGAAGAGGGTGGAAAAGTAGAGAAATCTAGACAGTGAGCAGCTGGGTAATTTTTAGCTTACAGTTTAAGATAAGTTTAGACTTTTCACAAAAAGACCAAGAAGGACTGCAAAGGGAGTAGGGGTGACTGGTGAGGATTCTGAGTCAGGCAGACAGTTAGAATATCGCATACTTCCAGCTCCACAGAGTAAAGCCCACAGGAACGATCACTAGAAAACAGGACACGAGGATCCTCTGCCCCACTGCAAAGGGATCATAAGGCCACTCCTGCCTGGCAAGGCATCCCCTAAGGATGGGGGATTAGAACCACGTGACTCCCAAATACTGACGAGAAATAAACAGAGTACCACTCGTTAACAATTTCTTCATCTTTAGGCAGGAGAGAAGGTAAAGCCTTACCCAAAGACTCTATGTTCCTATAATTCTCCAGCATCACGTCCCTGTACAGGACCTTCTGAGCAGGGTCCAGACTTGCCCATTCTTCCTTCTGGAAGTATACAGCCACATCTTCAAACATCACTGTCTCCTGAAACAATATGTTCCTGATGTCCCAAGGACTGTCCCACCACTCAGTCTCTATGAGGCAGGAGTGACATGCATTATTGTGAGTGCATGCGAGAAGCAATGAAAAGGAAAGAAAAGCCCAAGAGCTCAGGCCAAGGAAGGATAGTTGTATGCGGGCAAGTAACTCCTAAGATTAGGGAAGGAGCCACTGCTACAAAATGCCAGGAAGAACAAAGAGAATTGTTGCTTACCTGAGGCCTGGTTTTCAGCGATTGAGACACCACAGCCTGATCTCTTGTATGGGCAGGAACCTGAGGAGTATGAAAAACTGAAGAGAAAAGAAAGCCATAAATGAGACCAAATCTGCAGCTTCCTCTCCACACCCTCCCCCCACCCCAGTGAAGACGCAGAAAATGCAGAGATCCAAAAAGAAACCTATCCCAGGTCCTGACTATTATAAATAAGAAATTATATCTCTTGTGTGTACAACAGTATTCCCTATAGCCTTGGGGTAAGACAGTGAGTGACTGTGGGGACAAACTCTGGCACTAGAGAACACCCACTGATTTTGGAAATAGTAGATTCAAGGCTCAAACGCAAACTCAAATTTTAAAAAATACTCTGAATCCAAATAAGTGTGTAGGGTTTAGAGCTAGGAGACACCTTAGAGATCAGTTAGTCCAAAATCATTTTAAACAGAGACCCAAAAAGCTTAAGGGCCTTTCCTGAGGTCACACAGGTAGTAAGTGACCGTGCCAGGATTAGAACCCAGGTCCTCTGATACAAATCTAGGGTCCTTTCCACTACAACTCTAATGTGTTTCAGCATACTATACAAAATAACTTATACACAGGGAGCTTCAAAGGGTGTTGTGAAAAGATACAGAGAGGGTTGCCTTTGAACCTCCTCTAGATGAAGACCATCCTCAGGGAATCCAAGCTGGAGGGAGTTCACAAGGAACAATGAAGCAGGCCTGCAATTGGAAGAGGCAGTGAGAAGGGAGGAGGCTCCAAAATAAAGGTGGACCAGTACACCAGTGCCAGAATAAGACAGGGGGCCAGGGGCAGTACCATTCAGAGGATCCTCGAGGTGGAACATCACTGCGTCATAAGCAGGGTCCAAGAGGGTCCCAGGGGAAGGGCTACCATGGAGAAGTGGAACAGAAAGAGCCGCCAGAGATGCCGTCCCCATCCATGGCACATCCTGTCCTTGGGCGTGGGCTGAGACCTGGAGACAAAGAGACAAAGTTGAGCCTGTGAGGTATTTGTGGGAACAGAAACCTGAATCTCAGAGGAGGAACCTTCCTACGTGTCTGACTGTTCCTTAATCTCCCTTAGTGGCTCATCACACATTTCATGTCCCTTAACTGTGGACGTTCCCCAAGGATATGTCCTAGGCTGTCTCCTCTTTACGTTCTCTTGAGTCAAGAGTGGGAGAAAAAAGCCATGACTTCAGACAAGAGAGTCCACTATGAGCTGCCAGAGTCAGAGGAGGCAACCCAAAAGTAGGCATGGGGCCAGGGTGGGCAGGACTTGACTCCAACTCCTCCTCTCTCTCTAATTTATCCTGCTTCTAGCTTGTTTGTAACATAGCTGTTTGCCTGTCTCCCCCTTTAGATTGTGCTCTCCTTGACAGCAGAGGCTGGCTTTTGTATCTCCTGCTCTTAGCACAGGGCTTGGCACAGAGTGGGTGCTTAATAAGACTTAATCAGATTAGCTCAGAAAAATGGAGAGAAGAAAAGAATACAATCCGGGGGAGGGGGACGGTTGGTACAGAATCACAGGAAAGAGGATACACAAAAAAGGCAACAGTGAGGAAGAGTGACATCGGCTCCAATTTCTGTCACACTGTAAGTTGTACAAGGTGCTTTCTTCACAATGATCTTGTGAAAGTAGATTCTAATTAATGGTGAAAGGAACCTTAAAGATCATCTAGTCCAATCCCCTCATTTTACAGATAAGGAAATTGAGGCAACATGAAAAACCACTAGATTTGGAGGTGGCAAACCTAGATGACCTCTCCATTGAGGCTCAAAAAAGGCTAAATGACTAGGTTAAGGTTGTACAGATAATGTAAGTATTATCCCCATTTTAAAGATGAGAAAACTGAATCTCTGGAAAGGGAAACAGGCTGTCTGAGGTCACACAGAGAGTGAAACGTCCATGCTGCAATGTGAACTCCAACAGCCCAATGTGAGGTTCAGCTAAGATTCTATCATATCACTCTGCCTCTTCAGGAGATCAGTCTGTCTATAGCAGAAATATACATAGGGCTAAACTGGGAAATAAGACTTAAAGAGATGGTCAAAAGTCAGACTGAGGAGTGTGCAGTCATAACTGCATGCAAGGAGAATGGGAAACAGAAGAGAATAAAGACAGGAATCTGTGAAGAGAGCAGTGACAGTACACCAGCGCAAATAAAGGCTTGAACCAGGGTGGGAGCAATGGGGAGAGAAAGGATGAGTTCAAACCTAAAAAGCAGCAATGAAAAAAACTTAATGACTAAGTGATTCTGAAAAAAATGGAGGTAATTATCTTGTTGGGGAAAGAACCCTTTCTTTGGATTCAGAATAATAACAATTAATAATAATAATAATAATAAACTCCAGGCCCAGTGCTCTAACCACAGTGCCATCTACCTCAGAAGACTTTGATGTGAATCCCCAACTCTGCCACTTACTAGCTGTGTGACTTTGGGCAAGTCACTTCAGTTCTGAGCCTCAGTTTTCTCATTTATAAAATGGGTACCTGCATTACCTTCCTCATAGGACTGTTATAAGAATAAAGAGAATGTGTTATGTATGGTGCTTTATAAATTATAAAATTTTAGATAACTATCACCTGATAGTAGCATTATTATGGAAAAATGAAAGATCACACTAAAATTTAGAGGTTAATGTACTAGAAGAATGATGCTACCATTATCAGAAATAAATGGAGTAGGTAAAGCTATGAGAGTAGTTGAAATTTTTAAGAGAAACAGAATAAAGAGAGAAAGGAGAGCAGAGAGCCAAGCACTAAGCCTTGAGAGCTTCACGAAGAGGATACATCAGCAAAGAAAACAGAAAAGGAGGCAGGACCGTAAATGGTCCCGAAAACCAAAGGGGAAATTTCAAAGAGAAAATAGTCAATTGTGTTCAAAAGGAACAGAGACTAAGGAGTATGAGATCGGGGTGGGGGGGTTAGGCCACCGGCTCTGACAATTTTTCAAGTCTTTTCTGACTTTAGGGAGAACAGTTTGACTAGATGTAGTGGAAGCAATTTCTGGTCTCCTTTGTATTTGTCTACTGATCCAATTCATAAAAGCAAGATACTCCAGTATATGAAATAATGCACAAAAAGCTGGACTGAATGATAACCTCTTTGTTGTACTTCTCTATCATGTTTTAAATTTTGGATATTGGCTCTGAAGAATTAAAAGTTGACATTTATTCAGACCACGGACCAACGTAATGGTACCTTTGCTCTTTGTTGCCGTTTGCTACATACCTCAACTATGTCAGCTATGAGTCGTCTTGTCCGGACCCACATGGTACTATGTGTGGAGGGGTGGGCTTTATTGTTTTAACTTTTTCAGATTTCTCTAAGAGAGTAGAGATAACCAGTAACTCACAAAACTCTACTAGGTGTGGAGGATCTGCAGTGTCAGTGAAGAAAGTGTCCCTAGACATGTAATCAGAGATCTTTCAAAACATTAGAAGAATTTGATATTCTACTTGATACGAAGTATAATAAACATTATAGTTCTTGGGCAAGTTCTATAATCTAAGGGCCCTCCCAGTGCTGCCATTCTCTATGCCAGTGGAATATAAATTCCTGAAGGCAGAGACTATTTGTCTCTGTATCCCCAGTATAGTATCTTGAACTTAGCAAGTGCTTAAAAAATTCTTGTTGAATTAAATCCTGAAGTCCTTCATTCATTGACATGTCATTTCAACAAATACTTAAAATGTCAATCACATGTAAAGGTGCTGAACTACCCAGACAAAAAGGAATTGGTCCTAAAGTATAATAGAGTCTACTGATGAGCCACAAGAACAAAGATTAATAGATACAAAGTAACTTGAGGAAGAAGAGAACACCCCCCTTGTGACATTCAGCATCCTCGGGTCCTTCCAGCGCTGTGTTTTATGTTCTGTCACTTGCAGCTGCCGTGATTCTGAGTTTGGACAAAGGTCCTGGAAACCACCCTGTGGGGTGCTCCCTGCCCCTTGCCCAGAAGTGAAAGAGTGGGTCACGATGGGAACAGGCACAGGGAACCAATGAAAACACTCAAAGAAAAAGTAGGGAGAGTGGAGAAATTAAGGCAGTGATGGAATCCTATTAGATACATGGAAGGAAGGAGAGTCCACAGGAGAGAAGGTCCCACAGATTGAAATCTGAGAGTAGAAACTCCTGTCTTGGGGCAGTGAATCCTGTCTCATGGATTGGAGATGTGGAAAATACTTTATGTGACTCTGTTCCCAAAGCGATCAAAGCAATAATAAGCTGAGACCACATAATCACAGATGAAACATTTCTATGGCACATCACATTTTTCAGAGTACTTCAGATATAAGCATTGTCCCCATGATCTGCCCAAAGTTACATAACTATTAAATGATGTGTAGCCAGGACTAGAAACTAGCCCTCCAGACTCTCAGATTCAATGCTCTTTCTGCCAACCCACACTGACCTCATCACCCAGGCCACTAATGCTACCTGGGACTGGCAGTAAGCTGAGAAGTAAATCTGAGGCAAAAGGAAACATTCTCATTGCATTCCTAGGTCCTAAGGGTTCAGGTCCTGGCAGAACAAATGTCAGCAAATGGGTTACCAGGCAGATATTGTCTCCTACGTGCCTCCCCAAGTCTCTCATCCCTTCCCCTTCCTCGGGGCCCCAATTACCATTGTCACCTTCTTTTCTGGCCCATCAAGGTGACTCTCTATGTCCTCCACAAGAGCTGCAACCTCTTCTCCACTCTCTGGATGATGTAATTGGACCCAGGTCCGGGTCTCTCCAGGCAGCATGGTCAAGAACTGCTCCATTATCAGACGCTCCAGGATCTCTTTCTTTGTGCACGTGTCTGGCTTCAGCCAACTTTGGCAGAGCTCCCGGAGTCTGACCAGGGCCTCATGGGGCCCCGAAGTCTCTGCATAGCGCAACTGTCGAAAGAGACGGCGGGAGAGTTCCTGTTTAGGGCTGGTGTTCTTCAGCACGTGAGATTTTGGTTCCTTATCACCTTCTTCCTTCTTCACTGTCAAAAGCCTTTCTGAATCCAGAGTTGTTTCAGTCCACTTGTCCTTTTTTTCAGTCGACATCTCCACTGAGTTGACAGACTCCCTCCAGTTAGGATCTACTAAAGTTCCTAAACCTTAAGATTCAGTTTCTCCTCAGGATCAGAGTAGTGAATTATCTACCAATACATCAGGAAACACTGTTAATACAAGAAAATGATCGTGTTTGAAAGCTTAGTAATGGTAATGAAGATCTAAATAGATGTGTCTCTGAAAGCAAAGTCCCAGGTAGAAAGACAACACTCATCATAATACACACTCCCTTCCAGACCTCCCCCCCTCCCCGAGCAAGGGATAGAGAGGAGAGAAGGAATGTCATGTGTGAGATGAAGACAGTATATATAGAGAGGCTGGAAAGTTGGGGCAAAGTTGTGAAGGGCTTTAAAAACTAGAATGGATAGTTTGTTTATATTTTATCCTAGATGCAATGAGGAGCCAGTGGTGTTTATTGATTAAGGGAGTGACACGGTCACATCTGCATTTAAAGAAAATCACTTTCCCAGCTGTGTTGAAGACAGAGTGGAGTGGGAGAAGAATTAAGTAGGAAAATCAATTATGAAACTGTTAACAGTAGCCTAGAAAAGAAGTGATAAGGGCCTGTGGGAAACAGTCAGATGCTAGAGAGGTTATGGACTTCAAAAACAGACTGCATGGAGTAAATGAGAGTGGGGAATTAAGAATAATAACATAGTTTTGAACTTGGAAATCTAGAAGAACTGGTGGTACTTTTTACAATTCTTCTCAAACTGTATGCTAAGATAAACTCCAAACTGATACATGACTTAAATATAAAAGGGGATATCATAAGCACATTAGAGCAGCAAGGGAATAAAACTAACTTTTAGCTCTATAGATAGGGGAAGAGTTTATGAATAAACAAGTGACAGAGAGGATCACACAAAACAAAGTGGACAATGTCGATAACATAAAATTTAAAAGGTTTTATACAAACAAATCCAATAGTTAATGATTAGAAAGGAAACAGTGGGGGAAAAAAATCTTTACAGCAAATTTCTCTGATAAAAGTCTCATTTCCAATATATATAAAGAACTGATTCAAACTTATAAGAATAAAAACCATTCTCCAATTAGTAAGTGGTCAAAGGATATGAAAAGGTAGTTCTCAAAAGGAAGAAACTCAAACTATGAACAACAAATCATTGATAATCAGAGAAATACAAATTAAAGAAACTCTCAAGTTCCACTTCATATCCATCACTTTGTCAATGCTTACCAAAAAACCCATAGGGGCAAATGCTGGAGGGGCTTCTGGAAAATGGGTTTACTAGCACATTATTGGTGGAGCTCTGAGGTGGTCCAAAAATTGTGGTTATCAACTTGGAATTATGCCCTAAAAGATACTTTTTTTCCCAGCAATAACCACAAAGTCTATCCCCTAAATCTCAAAGAAAAGGGAAATGATTGTATAGGTATAAAAATATTTATAGCTGTTCTTTTTGTAGTAGCAAAGAACTGGAAACTAAGGTGATGCTCATCAACTGGTGAATGGCTAAACAAATTATGATATATGAAGGTAATGAAGTACTGTTATGCTATGAGAAATTAATGCTGTCAGAGAAACTTGAGAATATGTATATTAACTGATGCAAAGTGAAGTGACTAGAGCTAGGAGAAAAAATCATATTATAACATCAATGTTGTAAAAAAGATAAATTTGGAAAGACTTAATTAAACTGATCAGTGCAATGATTATCCCTGATTCCAGAGGGCTAATAAAGAATGCTTCCCTCCTGCCTTCTAACAGAAAGGTGATGGACTAACATGCAGAAGGAGAAAACATGCTTTTGGATATGGCCAATATGGAATTTGTTTTGCTTGACTGAACTTACATGATAAAAGAGCTTTGTATTTCTTTTTTCTCCCAGTTGGAAGGGATATGGGGAAATGGGAGGGAGAAAAAATGCTTGATAATTTTAAAAAACATTTTGGAAAATAAAAATACTAAGGTAATTTAGGCCTACCATTCAGAGTTATGAATTGCTATGGATCACTAGATTTTCTTACTCATGTGCCTCCCTGCTAGATCTTTCTAAATATGTGTTTACTCTTCCACAAGAATACCATGTGAATTGGTGGGAGAGTATGATTCACGTTAACAAGTGGACTGTTATATTTTGATTACTTCTACTTTCCCTTTCAATTAAGATTATTCTTGCTCTTGCCTTCTTGTTTAGTAAATGTTTCATGTTTAAGAGTCAACGGTGTTATTCCTAATATCTGATTTCTTACCATCTCAGGGAGAAGGGAGAAGAGAGAGAGGAGAAGGAGAGGGAGGGAAGGATAGAATTTGGAACTCAAAACTTTTTTAAAATGTTAAAAAATTGTTTAAACATGTAATTGGGAAAAAATAAAATACATATTTTTTAAAAAGAGTCAGTGGTGTTAATGTGATTGACTTTGTAGGGGCTCAGGAGCTACAGTTATAGCAGTTCTTTTCATAGTAACCAAAAACTACAAACTAAGGGGGTGCCTATCTACTGGGGAATAGTTAAATTGTGTCCTATAAATGTAATGGAATATTATTGTGCCATAAGAAATGACAAAATGGGCAGTTTCAGAGTAAACTGAGAAAACCTCTATGAAATGATGCAGAGTGAAGTGAACAGAAACAGGAAAACAATTTAAACAATGACAACATAGAGAAAAACAACTTTGAAACACTTCACAACTCTGATCAATGCAATGATAAGCAGAGTCCAGAGGGCTGAAGATAAAACACACCACTCATCTCTGGCCAGAAAAGTGAGGGGCTTAAAATGCAGAATATGAAACATTTTTTGACATGGCCAATTTGGGCATTTGTTTTGCTAGAGTGTGCGTATTTGTTATGAGTTTTGTTTTTCAGGTTTTTAAATTGCTCAGTGAGTGGGAAGTGGAAGGAAGAGATATTAAAAGCTTGTAAAAATAATAAATAAGAAATGTCCAATAGGCAATTGGCAATGAGAGCTTAAGCTCAGGTAAGAGACTAAAGTTAGGTATACAAATTTGAGCTATCTGCATAAAGATGATAATTAAACCCATGGGAGCTGATGAGATTACTGAGAGTTTATCCTAAAAGATGTCTCCATCAACAGAAGGTAAGCTCCTTGTGAGTACTTTTGTATGCCTGACCCTGAGCTTAAAAAATTCTTGATAAGTATTCAGTTGTGTTTTGGATGTGTTTAAAAAGCCTTTTATTAATGACTTGGAGCTAGAATTCCTGTAATCCTTTTTGATCTCTCAAATTCAACCTTGCGCTCAATGTTTCTCAAATTTTTTGGTCCCAGAAACCCTTTACATCTTAAAAATTACTGAGGCTCCCCCCAAAGAGCTTTTGTTTATAAATTATATCTATCAATATTTGATTAATTAGAAATTTAGACACAAGAAATGTATCTTAATCTTACACTAAAAATAGTTTCAGTCTCAATGAGGAAAAGGAAAAAGGTAGATTTTTACTGAATAAAAAAAATTTAATTTAAAAATTAAAAGGAAAACAGTTTTGACCTCATGGGACCCCTGAAAGTGTCTCACTTTGAGATCACACTTTGTGAACCACTAGTCTAGATCTTCCCCAATTAATGAACTTCTTCATGTGACTCTGTTGGCCTCTTTGTCTTTCCTTCTATCTAAACCCCGGCCCTGGTCCACAATATACAGGAACAGAAAGGAAGGAACAAGGGGACAAGGAGGGAAGGAGAAGGGAAGGATGGGGATGGGAGGGGAGGAGTGAGGAGAATCAGTCAATAAGCATTTATTAAACACTATATGTTAGGTACTTGCTAAGTGCTGGGGATAGAAAGGCAAAAGTAGTCTCTGCTCTCGAGCTCACAAAATAATGGGGTAGACAACAAACAAATATATAACAATGTACATATAGGATAAATAAGAAATAGTTAGCAGAGGAAAGGCAATAGAATTTGGAAGGGTTGGGAAAGGTTTACTGCAGAAAAAAGGATTTTAACAGGGACCCAAAAGAATCCAGCAAAGTCAGCAGGTAGAATTTGGGGAGGGAGAGCATTCCAGGCTTGGAAAAGCCAAAGAAAATTCTAGAAGCAAAGAGATGGAGTGGCTGTGGAAAGATAGGAGGGTGCTAGGTTTATGGAGGGTGTTGAATGCCAAAAAGAGTATTTTGTATTTGCTCCTGAAGGCGGAGGCGGGAGGGAGTGGGGGGGGGGGGTGACATGGTCAGACCTACACTAAAGTGTAGGAAAATCACCTTAGTAGCTGATTGGAGGGCAGATTAGAGTGGAGAAAAGACCTAAGCAGGCTGACTCACCTCACCGGCAGACTGGCTCGCCAGCAGGCTACTGGAATAATCCAGAATGGTGGCAGTGTCAGAGGAGAGAAGGGGGTGTATACAGAGATGTTGCTAAGATGGAATCAACAGGCTTTAGCAACAGCGTGGATATGGCTGGTGATGGATAGTGAGGAGTTAAGGATGACAGGTTGACACCTAGGTTGGGAGCCTGAGGGACTGGGAGGATGGCATCACCCATTACAGTAACAGAGTTTGTTTTTTTGTTTTTTTCGGGGGACGGGGACGGGATTAGGGAGAAAGATGAGTCCCGTTTCGGATGTGCAGAGTTTAAGATGTCTATGAGACAGAGGGAGAACTGAAAAAGAAAAAAAACAACACCTTCACCCCTAGCCCCTGGGACCCCACCCTCATCCCCAGCCCATGGGACCCCATCCCAGTCCAGCCCCTGCCCCGCCCGGCAAAGCTGAGAAGGGAGGAAAAGCAGCCTCTTCCCACCCAGCCCCCGGGGCTCTCTGTTCCCCCTGCCTCTGGACTGAGGTCGCCCGGAGCCCCCAGCCCTCTGCATTCACCCAGGGTCTCGCCCCCCCCCACCCTGGACGCTATAGGGCGCTTCAGTCAGGCTGTGAGAAGCCAGTGCATGCCCCTCACCTCGCTCCACGGATCTTCTGTCTAGTTCTCCAGGTCTCTCCACTCCTCTCTAAGAAGACTGGAAGGTTCTGGTTCTTGGGCAGCCTCGTTCACAGGGAAAGCAGGGGAGGCGGGGCAGGCTAAGGAGAAGGCGGAGAAGGAGGAGGGGGAGGGGGGCTGGGGAAGGGGGCGGTGGGAGAGGGGAGAGTTGAGGCTTAGAGGAAATGAAGGATTCTGGGAGGCAAAAGTGTGCTGGAGAGCATCTCGGGGATGGAGCTCCAAAGTATGGACAACAAGTCTTGCTTCTGAGAATAAAGCTCATTGGTTGATTGACTGGTCAATTGGAATTTATATTGCATGAAGAAGGAAAGTAACATGAAATAAGCCTGGAAAGGTAAACTGGAGCCAAAGTGTTAACAAGTTTTAAGGGTCAGGCTGAGCTCTTATTTTATTCTAGGAATAACAGTGAATTGCTGAAGCTTTTCAAGCAGAAGAGTGAACTCTACCTTAGCAAAATGGCTTTGACACGTGTAGAGAGGATGGCAGGTAAAGGGGTATGCAGAGAAAGAGGGTGAATAGCACTGTACTAAGCTAACATAATGTTCAGTTTTGCCTACTCATCACCCTACAAACTCCCTAATATTTCAGTACTTCAAGGAATTTCAGGGTTGAAAGGGACTTCATTTGTCATCTAGTCCAGTATATACTTGAATCTGCTCTACAACATACATAGGCAACTGGCAAGCATGAAGCATTTATTAATGTCTGTCAATTTGTTATTTAATAATTCAGAATTTAATAATTTATTAATGTCTGTCAATCACCATTTCCCAGCTAAGTGTTGGGGACAGAAATACAAGCAAAAAGAAAGAGAATCCTTGCCCGCAAGGAGTTTATGTGGACTTATGAGCTAGGAAGGAGTTTGGAGACCTTCATTTTACAAATGAGCAAACAGGCTTAGATGGATTAAGTGACTTTCTCACAGTCACACAGCTAGTAAGTGTTTTGATTTGAACTTAAGTTTTCCTGATTTCAAGTCCAATACTACCCCTTAAATATGGGGTGTCCCAAAAAATTATCTCATTTGATCCTCACAACAACCCTCAGATGTAGGTATGGCAAGGATTATTTTATCCATTTTACAGATGGTAAAGTTAAGGCCCAGAAAGATGAAGTTACTTTACTAGGGTCTCAAAGCTAGGCAATTGCAGAGCTCCATTCAGTTGAGCTAGGAAAACTAATTAAGTAGAATAGAAACAATGTGTAGCTAGGAAATGTTGAGTATTGATTTCTAGTCCATAAACCCTGATCCTCTGACTCAGCCTAGGCTGCTTCTCTTATACCCAAGTTAGGAATTTCCATCCCCAGTTCTAGGCTCTCACCCTCGATGCAATTTCAGTTTAACAAACTGTTAGGTAGTGCAATGGATAGAGCACTGGAACTGGAGTCAAGAAGACCTAAGTTTGAATTCCACCTCAAACACTCACTAGCTGTGAACCTGGGCAAGTCATTTAGCCTCTCTGCTTCAGTTTCTTCACCTGTAAAATGGGCATAATAATACCTACCTTGCAAGATTGTTGTGAGGATCAAATGAAATAATGTTTGTAAAGCACTTTGCTAACTTTAAAATGCTCTATAAATGCTAGTTATTATTATTAAGCACTTTCTGTATGCTGGAGTAGCTGATGACAGGATATATGCCCCCATTGACTTCAAAGTCTAATGGGGGATAAACTCAGATACACGTAACTCTAATATATATTATATGAAAACTGCACCAGAGAGTTGAAAAGAACTATACGAGTGCTAAAACAGAGATTCAGAAAGGTTGCAGAGAAACTGTATGAAGAAGACTTGTATGAAGTGAGCAGAACCAAGAGAATAATTTATACAATAACAATTATTACAACAACATTATGAAAGACCAGTAACTTTAAAAGACTTTACAACTCTAATCCGTGCAATGAAAAACCACTAGTCAAGTGGACTAAAGATGAAATATACCATGTGTGTTGGTAGGGGACAAGCCTTGCCTTCACCATGATAGGGCAAGGACTTCCTTCAGTTGGGGCTCAGGCACTGGACTCAAGAGTCCTACTCCTAAAGCCCAGGTCAGCAGTTCATGAGCTAAAGGGAAGGACCAGAGATCCAGTTTGGGTCTATTACATAGCTAAGTGGTTTGTTGGGATTCTCACGGGAAAGGATGATTGTAAAAGTCCGGACACTTTATTAGTCGTGCATTGATACTTAACACTAACAGAGGCTGGAGGTAATGTGAATAAAGACCAGAGGCCAATGGCACAAAGTAATTATGCAGTCAAAAGACTGGCTATGATTGCTCCAAGGACTAGGGATTTGATTAGGATTTTTATAAGGTTCTTAAGGGCATTTTCCCCTGACCATCTGGATTGTGATGGGGCTTCTGTCCAGTTGCAGGATAAATGAAGAACAATCCAATGTTCTAAACTTGGACCATTTTGATGGTGATGGCCTTATGCCAAGAAGCACAGTAGGGGACAGTGTTGCTTCTCAGGATACAGAGGGAAAGCCAGGGCATGGGAGTTGAGCAAACCATCTAGGAAATTTCCACAGTAAATTAAAACTTACACAAGTCAAAGTTACCAGATGGACCCTAAGTTACAAAATAGGTTTCTGTGGACCATCAAAGAATCACACAGCATTACCTACTCCCTATAAAGAGGTGATAGACTCAAGATGCAGAATGAGACAAAACATTTTTGGACATGCCCAATGCTGGAATTTGTTTTGCTTGACTACACATTTTTGTTACAAGGGTTTTGTTTTTCTTTTCTCTTTACTGGGGGGGGTGAGAGGGGTGTTGCAGTGTTTAAGGTTATGTTCCAGGAAAAGTCCAAAGAGGTTCGGAATTCCCATAGAATGAAAACTTGACACACTGGATTGATGCTTCAGCAAGTAGTTATTGACAGAGTGGGGTCAGGGGAGGAGATAGGGGACTTGGAACTGGAGTATGGGGAAGAGAGCCATCAGCCTCAAGGAAACAAGTGATGAAGACAGAAATAGCCACTGTTACATGATCATACTCAAGGAAGAGGGGTGAAGTCATGTGGGATGCCAAGTCATTCACCTCCCTGGGGATGACCGTGATTTCCCAGATGTCTCCTGAGAAGTCCCAGAAGTTCAGGCTTCAAGATGGCTAAGCTACCTACAAGAGGGTATTTTCAGTAGAGCTAAGAATATCTAAGCCCCTCTCTCAAGGAGTAGCTACAAACATGCCAAGAATATTCCATTACACAATAGAAGGTGGATTTACCAGAACTAGGGAAAGGGTGCAGGTGGGTGGCAGGGACACATAATCCCACAAACTGTCAAAGGTTTCTAAAAACAATAACATAATATGGGAACTGATCTTGCTGAGAAAAGTGTGGTGTGGCTGTATCAGAAGGCACTGAAGGTAGACACCAGGGACAAGTAGCTTAACAAGGTCAAGAGTCAGGGCCTTCTAATAATTTTATATTACAGTTTAGGCGAGTGGAAGGCAGAGAAAATAAATATTGAAAAAAATTTTAATCAAATTGTGGTAATGAGGGAAACTTTTTGAAAGAGATGGTGTTTTTACCTTTTAAAAGAGTCACTGTGTTTTGGTGTTTATAGAGCACTAGTTCAAAACGTTTCCCATCCACGAACTCCCTAAGCTAAGCATTCATCCTACCTGTGCTTTGTTGCTGTTCAATCATGTCCAACTACATGTGACCCCATGGACTTTTGCCATTTCTTTCTCCAGTGTGTCCCCATTTTACAGATGAGGAACTGAGGCAAATAGGGGTTAAGTGATTTGCCTAGGGTCACACAGCTAGGAAGCATCCAAGGCCACATTTGAACTCAGGTCCTCTTGACTCCAAACTTGGTGCTCTATTTACTGCACCATTTAGCTGCCCTTACTTTTCAATAAACCAAAGTTCTCCAGGGTCCTGTTTCCTCACCTAACTGTATTTAATACCGCTTTTTACCTACTTCAAAGAACTGCTGTGAGAGTCACCAAGAGAAATGGAAGCTACGATCGTGATCTCCTTAATCCTCACAACAACTGCAAGAGTTAGATGGAGAAGGAAATTTTATCTTCATCTCTACAGTGGAGAACAATGAGGGTTCAGATCAGCCCCCATGGATTAAATTATTATCTCTGTGCAAATAATTTCCATACCTTCATAATCAGCCCTAATCTCTCTCCTGAGCTCCAGTTCCACACTGCTAACCGCCTACAGGACATCTCCAACCAACTGTCCCGCAGGCACTTCGAATTCATCATGTCCACAGAAGAACTTCTCTTTTCCTGCAAGTTTTTCCTAACTTTTCTGTTTCTGTCAAGGGCAACATCATTCCTTAGAGTCACTGTGGTTTGCAACCTCAGGGTCATGATCAACTCCTGCCTCACCCTTAGCCTCCACATCGAATCCTTTAGCAAGTTTTGTTGATTCTACCTACAAAACATCTCCTGCATCCATCTTCTCTCCATTCAGATAACCAGTACCTTAGTTCAGGCCCTTATCGCCTCTTTCCTGGACTACTGCAATAGCCTCCTAATTGTTCTCCCTACCTTAAACCTCACCCCTCTCCAAGCCATTCTCCACACAGCTACCAAAATGATTTTCCGAAAGCAAGGGTCTGAACATGGATGCCATTCCTTGCTTACAAAGCCCCAGTGGCCCCAAACCGCCTCTAGGATATGATATAAACTCTACTCTTTAAGTACTTTAAGTACATTCTCCACAGTCAAGCCCCAGTCTGCTGGTCCAGATTGACACATCATTCCCCTTCACAGACCTTGCAGTCCACCCAAATTGTTCTTGTTGTTTCTTCCACACAATATTCCCGCCCCAAATGCCCAGAATGCCCTCCTTCCTCAACTCTTCCTCTCAGAATCCTTAGTTGCTCCAATTGCCTATTGGATGTTTCCAAATATATCTTCCACGGGATCTCAAACTCAGCATATCCAAAACTTAATTCATTATCTTTCCCAAGAAAACCTTTTCCCATTTTGTCTTTTCCTTTTTCTGTTGAGGGCACCATCATCCTTCTAGTCAACTAGGCTCAAAATCGTGCATCATAGTCTACTGCTCAATGTTCCTCTATTCAAACATCCACAGCAGTTGCCAAATCTTGTCATTTCTGTTCCTACAGTACCTCCCACATCTGTCCCCTTTGCGCTTCTATGGAAGCACCACCCCACCACCCTGATTCATATCTTCATCACCTCTTACCTGGACAATAACAATAGCCACCTAAATGATCTTCCTGCTGCAGATTGTTCTCCTCTGTAATTCATCCTCCACTCAGCTGCCTCCAAGATCTCCTCTACTCAAAACACTCCAATGAATCCTTATTGCCTCTAGAATTAACTATAAGTTCCTCTCTTTAGATTTTAAAACCCTTCAACACATGGCCCCAAATTGTATTTCCAAACAGCATATGATCCTCCCCTTCCCAAACCCTACAATCCACTGAAACTGCCCTTCCTACTGTTCCTCACCCAAGACCCTTAATCTCCCAACTCCATGCCTTTGCATTAACAATCCCCTATGCCTTGGGATGCTCTCCTACCTTGCCTCTATGACTTTTAAAGTACCTTGTTTCCTTTAAAACTCTGCTCAAGTGACACCTTTTATATAAATCTTTTCTCAATCCCTTACCCTGCCAAAAGAAAATTACCTTATGTTTATTATTTTGCATTTGTAGACTGGGCATGGCACAAACCAACCCGTGTGGGCAGTGTCTAACTGGGAATGCACACACCAAACTTTTAGAGGACTCTTGTTCAGCTACAATTTGAATTGGATGGATGGATGGATGGATAGATGGATGAATGGATGGACAGCTCCTCTGATTAGTTGCCTTCACTGTGTTATTTGCCTTTCTTCCTCCACTAGGCCTCACCCCAGACCTTCAAAGCCCCACCCCATCCACCTTCCCACACCACCCTCTCTCCAGTTCTCCTTCCCCCACTAGGTAGGAGCCCCACCCCTCAAACTTTCCATTAAGTGGATTCTACATACTGCCTGGGTCCTTCCAATGTTTGAGGGGGATGGGGGACTGGGGGGGGGGTGCTTCCAGAAACCTTTCCTTTCTATTGCACTTTGTTCTTGCCCTAACCAGCAGGAACTGGCCTAGTGGCACCTTGTCCTCAGCTGAAAGGAAAGAATAGTCCCCTGTGTCTGGCTCCATTGAGATTTCCACTCTTACGGTTCCTGCTCTCCTCCCTTGTCTCCAGTGGGAAGGAACAATGGAGATGTAAAAACCTAAAGCTGACAGCCCCTTTTCTTGCTGAAGCCCCAGAGCACTCTCAAGTATCAGGATGGATACGACCTGAAGCTCTGGCCTACCTCTCCAGGTTTATTTTGCATATTAATTAGCTCTCAAACTCCATGACCTAGCTGGCCTCCTGGCTGTTCCCTACCTCCCCAAATATGACATTCTATCTGCTTCCACACTTTTGTACTGGTTGTCCCCCTTGCCTGAATTGCCCTCCCTTATTTCTGCCCAATAGAATTCTTAGATCCCTTTAAGGCTCCCATTAAATGCCACCTTCTATACGAAGTTTATCCCCATCCCTTCCCCCAGCTGCTGGTATAAGGACAAGGGAGGGTTAAAATGCAACAGCATAGGTTTTAGGGAGGTTAAATTGTAACACAGCATGGTCTTAGGGCATCATCTTCTGAAATTCTTTAGTTGTTGCCAAGAATAGGTACACATACAGGAACCAAATCTAAACAAATTATTCTGCCAGTGCTATGCCAACAGTATCCATGCACCTAAGTCATGATAATCTTACCAAAGTCTCTTGCAGGCTACCTACATGCATATAGTCTGGATGCTCCTATTTTCCTCTTTTCATTAAATTCTCTAGGACAACCATTAAAAAAAAAACTGAAGCCCAACATAGGAAAGCTAAGAAGAGAAGAGCACTTTTATGAGTTTCAGTCTCTTGGTTCAGACAAGTTCTACCCAAGGAGAGTGAAAGAACTTAAAAATGTAATCTCAGGATCACTATCAGTAATACTTGAAAACTTTAAGAATGAGAAAGGTACTAGAAGATAGGAGGTAGCCACAAATTCCAATCTAAAAAAAAATGTATCTTCAGGTAATTAAACCTCTTCCGTTTGTTAATGGGTGTTTTTAGGGGTATATTTCTTTCCTAAGGACATCTTTGACTGCATCCCAGAAATTTTGGTAAATTGTTTCATTATTATAACTTGATTTCACATAATTATTGTTTCAATGATGTGTTCCTCAATCCACTTGTTATTTATTCTTGTTTGCAATATCTCTGTGCCCTAATATGTGATCTTTTTAAAATAAAAGGTCCAAGTAATACCAAAAAATAAATAAATAAATTTTCTATTATTTTGAGGATTGTCTCCACATAGGTTCATTTCAGCCTAATAATTGTGCCCACATCCAAATTAGTTTATCTGTGGTCATATTGCACCCTCCTCCAATAGTATGTATGCTTCAGGGATGGGGGGGCAGGGATGGTGTCAAAGAATGAAATATTCTCAATTCTAAAAGCAATTACATTTTCCTCTAGTCTACATCTCAAAGCCCTTTGAACATCATCTTCTGTTACTCCAGTCTCTGATGAAGAGATGATCATTCTCTGTGTATACCCTTGATCCCACCCTCTCCTGTCTCTTCTGGCAGACTGCCCCCTCCCACCCACCCCCCAGTCACCACCAATATCTAATATTCACTCTCCCTATCCACTGATTCTTTTCCAGCAGCCTCACAAAAACACAGGATTCCCCCATCCTTAAAGAGCCCTCACTTTACCATTCCAGCAAGCTATTTTTTCCTCCATGTGGTAATTGTAACAATAAGATTCCTCATAAAACATTTTCAGTTCTCTTGTCATGGTCAGAGAAATTTGCTATGAAAGGAAGAGGAGGAGGAGGAGGAAGAGGAAGAGGAGGAGGGATATCTTCAGAACACTATCAAGACTATCCCATCAACAATATCAAGACTAGAATGCAGATTTTCACTTTTTTTGTTGTTTTTTATCATGGTTTTTCCCTTTTGTGCTGATTCTTTCACAACATGACTAATGTGGAAATATTGTCTTGGGGAGGAGGGAGGGAAAGGAAGGAGGGAGAAAAATTTGGAACTCAAAATCTTACAAACACAAATGTTGAAAACTCTCTTTGCATGTAATTGGAAAAAATAAAATACTATTAAGAGGAGGGAAAAATACAATATCAAGATTATTCCATTAGGCCTAAACCTACAGGCACAGACTGAACTAGCATGGGTAGAATAGGGCAAAACTCCATCAGCTCTGATTTCAGGTAAAAGTCAAATTCCTTTCGGAACAGCCAGTCATACAGCAGAGAGTCACATTACTGAACCGGTGTCATAGACAGGCTCATACCAGGTAGGAAACTGAGTCAAGAAGATGCCATTACTTTATAAGGCTGTCTTTGTATGACTAACATCTGGAGACAATACTCCCTAGGAAGCAGCTCTTGGCATTTTCCCTTGAATGGTGGAGTACTAGCTTAACAATAATTCAAGGGAGCAGATAGGTGGCACATGGTCCTGGAGTCAGGAGGATCTGAGTTCAGATCCAGCCTCAGACACTTGATACTAACTGTAACCCTGGGCAAATCACTTAACCCCAATTGCACTGCAAAATAATGATGATGATAATGATAACAATAATGATGATAATAATAATAATAATTCAAAAAGTTCTATCTGTATTCAGTCCTCAAAGCAAATCATGGTCCCAAGAAGTTGCAACTCACATAGCAAGTTCCGCCGCTCACAACTTAAAGCAAGGCACAGTTGTTTTTCATGTTAACAACATCTGTTCACAATAAATAACAATTAGTAAAAACATTTATTCTTAATACTTATTAAGCACATGCTATTGTTGTCCAATTGTTTCAGTCGTGTCTGACTCTTCGTGACCCCATTTAGGGTTTCCTCGGCAAAGATACTGAAGTAGTTTGCCATTTCCTTCTTCAGCTCATTTTACAGATGAAGAAACTGAAGGCAAACAGGATTAAGTGACTTGCCCAGAGTCACACAGCTAGTAAATGTCTGAGGCCAGATTTGAACTCAAGAAGATGAGTCTTCCTGGTTCCAAGGCCAGCGTTCTATCCACTATGCCACCTATTAAGCACATGAAGACTCTCCAAAAACTTTCATTTCTAGGTGGCACCATGAATAGAGAGCAGGGCCTCAGATCAGAAGACCTGGGTTCAAATCCAGCCTGAGACACTTACTAGCTGTCTAACCTTGGGCAAGTCACTTAAACCTCCATTTGCTCAGTTTCCTCATCAGTAAAATGGGGATGATAATAATAGCAACTACCTCCCAGGGTTGTTGTGAGGATTAAATGAGATAATAATTATAAAATGCTTAGCTTACTGCCTGGTACCTAGTAAGTACTATGTAAACGTATCATTAGTTTAACACACCCTGAATAAAAAACCAATCATTAGAAATTAAGAAAATAATTACATTCTGAAGTTTTACACATACAATGAATGCATGATAGCTTACTCAAAACCCAGAAAGTTAATTAGCCTGGATATCTTAATGTACTATATATCAACCCCTAGGGCAAAAAAGAAAAATATTTTAAACTGGTGTCTGCTGATGCAAAGTTGAGTCAAAGATATAACTCTGACATACACCAATTGAGATAGTTTTCATACATTTCATAATCAATAGTCAGACAATTTATTACATAAATTGTTTCTATATATAAGCAAACTTTTAAGCCATACCCCTTTAGCTATGAATGCAACTGTTTGTGAGTGGGTGGGTGGGAAGACAGGCAGGGCTCAATTTCAACTCTTTTGTAAATCAGTTTACTATTTTAGAATTTACAGGCTCTCATTATACATACATGTGTATGTGCACATACATACATTCTTGCCGTTTCTTTTACAGAACTGATAAGATTTATGACCTTGCCAAGGCCAAAAATCCAAGGGAACTATCAAGCTCACATAGAACTTCACAAATAATGAGGCTTTCCGAGGGCATTTGTATTTTTCCTCAAGACCAAGTTACTATTTTTTTTACAAACAAAAATATACCCCCTTTGAATACTTAAGAGAATCATCTACCATAAAAACATTATCTTCCAGACAAAAGCCTTTGATAAGTAATAGCTCAAAGTCATAATTTCACAGCATTCAGATCAAAAGAAAAGCTAACTTAATGACACAAATGCTTTCCACTATTGGTTTGTTCTTGTTGTTCAGTTGTTTTAGTCTGACTCTTTGTGATCCTATTTGGAGTTTTCTTGTCAGATACTGTAGTGGTTTGCATTTCCTTCTCCAGCCCATTTTACAGATGAGGAACTGAGGCAAACAGTCCTAAGAAACCTCCCCTTGGGTCACACAGTAAGTGCCTGAGGCCAGATTTGAACCCAGGAAGATGAGTCTTTCTGATTCAAAGCCCAGTGCTCTATCCACTGTGCTACCAAGCTGACCCACACTATATGTTTTATTCCACAAATTAACAGCACTTCTATACAATAATTTCCTAAATCACAATGCAACTATAAGTATGCTAAGATAAAACAATATTATGGATTTAAAACATAAGACACAAAACTTATTGTTCATCCATTAATGTTAATCCAGTTGAATGCATC
>NW_020954598.1:27126825-27126893 GCF_900497805.2 Vombatus ursinus | reverse complement strand
TCTAAATTATCTTCCATGGAAAAATATTCCATTCATCTACCAGTTTTGGTATTCTATACAAATTCTAC
>NW_020954598.1:27116563-27126778 GCF_900497805.2 Vombatus ursinus | reverse complement strand
TACAAGGTGCATTCAGAGACCAGTATGGAGTACTTATCCCTTTTGGTTTTATAGCTACAAACATATGGCACCAACAGTTATTATTCAGAAAACAGATCAACTATGCTTGAATAATAACTTTCTCTAATTAAGAACTTTACAAATATTATCTCATTTGATCCTCACAAAAACCCTGGGAGGTAGGTTTTTTATTATTATTATTATTCCCATTTTACAGCTGAGGAAACTGAGGCAAACAGAGGCTAAGTGACTTGCCCAGGGTCACACTGCTAATAAGTGTGTATGGCCTGATTCAATGCATGTCTTCCTGACTCCAGGCCCACACTCTATCCTATACACTTCAACATCAACTTGCCTGGTTTATAAAGCCATAATGTTCTCATTCTCTCTCTCTCCCCCTCCCTCCTTCCCTCCCTTCCTCCTTCTCCCTCTCTCTCTCTCTCTCTCTTCTCTCTCTCTCTCTCCACCTCCCTCCCTTCTCCCCTCCCCCCCAACCCCTGCATTCCCAATTCAGCCATAATTAGAAACACAGATATGAGACTATATCCTTTGAAAGCTTTAAAACTTTGGCAGAAAAGTTCTCACTCTTTTCATCCTTTATCTTCGGGCCAATCAGTCCAAAGAATGACACCGGGTGACTGGAAGGATGATTGTGCCCTTGACAGAAGGAGGAGGAAGAGTGGCTGGGAAATGTCACGTGTCCTGCTAAAGTTCCCTGTTCTCCATCTAGAACAGTTACAGACCGAGGGTCTGGTACCTCCAGAGACCATCTTATCATTGTAATCAAGGAAGATAAATATTTCCTAGCCAAATTTCAACAAAAATCTTTAGATAATTGGTAGATAGAATTAAAAATTTAGTATCATGATTCAGTAAGTATGACCAACACATTTCTTTTTAAATTTCTTTATGAGGTCTCTTTTTCAACTATGACAGCCTTGAAAACAACTATAAACTGAATTTAGAACTTGCCCAGGATCACACAGCTAATAAGTGTCAAGTGTCTGAGGCCAGATTTGAAATCAGGTCCTCCATACTCCAGGGCCAGTGCTCTACCCACTGAGACACCTAACCACCCGACTTTCTTCTCCTTTTGTTCCTATTCACTTAATTTGAGAGATGTTGCACTCTGTAAAAACCGTGTAATTTGGTCACAAGTGACCTTAAATCCAGAGATCATGTCCAAATGATTAATATGGCTTCTCCTGGTATATGTATGTGTGTGTATACACTGTATGTATGTGTGTATATATATATTCTTCACTACAAGTAGATGATTTGGACTTCTGTTTCTCAAATGATTCTCTTCTGAGATTGTGGCTTCCACAGAATTTGATCACTTCTGAATAAACTAAAATACAATTCTGAGCCTGAAGAGGGAATGAACAAACTCCAAATTGTTACAGGATAGCTCAGGGGTAGGGAACCTATGGCCTCGAGGCCACATGTGGCCTTTTGCCCCACTTGAGGACCTAGAGGGCTACATAGGGCCTCAAAGCTGCAGGTTCCCCACCCCTGGGGTAGCTTATTCCCAACAATCTGGTTTACTTCAAATATATATAACTAATAGGGGCAGGGATATGATTTACTACTTATAGGGTTTACATTTACTGTAAGTTGTGATATTAACATTTTATATACTATATTTCATTAAGGCTTAATCAAGTTACTATTCTACCTTATTATGTGAGTTTAAACTCCTTAAGCCTGCAATTTTAGTTCCCTATTTCACTCTTGTAAGTAACCCACCACCCACTTTTATGAGAAGTTTACTTAAGATAAAGGTCAAACGTATTTCATGAAGCATTGATGTCAGTGTGTCATTCCAGGCAATCTAAGTTGTTGCTATTGTCCTGGGGTTGTGCAAAATCCTCACACTGCAAGTCTGGCCAAGAGTAACTGGAATACACCCCCTTGCTATAGATTTCAAGGTTCCTCTTTTAAAACAGTTTTAGAACTGCCTTCACTGTCATGGGGGGTCCTTGGTTACTGAAGAGTCTTAGACTCCACAAATTGGCAAATTGCTAACTTTCCTAATCAGCTGATCATTACTTATAGGGCAAAGTTTTAAAAATAAAGCAGAAGTGAGTAGAAAATAATCTTTGCATCAAATATTATTGATAAAAGCCTGATATTCTTACATAGGGAATTTACAAATATTTATGAGCAGGAGTCATTCCCCAACAGATAGGCAGAGTACATGATCAAATTGTTTTCTAAAGAAAAATTTCAAACTGTCAAGGACCATTTCAAAAGTAGAATTTAAATTAAAACAATCCTGACCATTCACCTCCCACCCTGCAATTGTCAAAAAAGATAAAAGATGGAAATAGTGTTGGAGGTGTTGTGGAAAGATAAGCATATTAATTCACTATTTTTGAAGCTGTGAATTGGTCCAATTGCGAAAGAAAACAATTTGGAATTGAAAAATGTCTGCTTTTTGACCCAGAGACTCCACTACTAAGTAAGAAGCATGCACACCAAGGAAGCCAAGGACAAAATGAAAGGTCCAGTCTACACTAATAACCTACAGCACTAAGATGTCAGTTGTGTTACAAAAATTAATAATATTACAACAGCGTATTGGTCTAACATCTGATGTCTCTGATTAATAGAAGAGCTATTCAGTTTCCCTTGAATAACAGATAATCAATTTGAAGGATCATGTAGTTTGATCAAAAGTGGGAGTATCTTATCAAATTAGGAGTTGGAATGTATTTTTTGTTAATAAAATTAAAAGAGGAATACCTTTTATTTGCCACTGCTAATATTAACAATGATCTTATTTAATACTTCAAAAAAATCTTAAATCTATTGGATGTATCTTTGTTTTACATTGCTTTAGAAAGTCAAGCCTTTTGTTGCACAATAAAATTGGAGTTGAAAATTGCTTTAGGAGTCAATCAATAAGCATTTACTGAGTGCCAGGAGATCTTTCTCAACTTGGCTGGAAAAACTTTGCTGGTCTCAACCTCTCCCCAAGCAAATAAGAAATATGCGTATTAGTTATTGCAGCTGGGATTTGGACCATTCTCTCCTTCTCTAGGCCTAGTACTATATCATGCTACCTCTCATAAAATGGTTAATCTTGATTTTTTAAAAAGTTAATGGATGTTCCAGCAATACAAGAATCTAAGACATCTCCAAAGGCCTCGTGATGGAAAATGCCATCCACATCCAAAGAAAGAACTATGGAATTTGAATGCATATCAAAGCATACTATTTGCTATTTGCTATTTTTTTTCTCTTCTGTTGAGTTTTGTTTCCTCTTGCTGGTGGTTCCTCCTATTGGTTCTAATTTTTACTTGCAACATCACTAACCTGAAAATACGTTTAATAAGAATGTATATATATATAGCTTATATCAGATTATGTGCCATCTTGGGGAGGGTGGTGGGGAGGAAGGGGGAGAAAAATTTTAAACTCAAAAGTATATGGAAATGATTGTTGATAAATCAAAATAAATTAATAAAAATAAATTTTTAAAAAAGTTAGTGGATGAAAAGGCCTTTGAAAATTTAAAATATTAAGTACAATGTACAATTTTTAGTAGAGGCTCCTTACTTTTTGCCACAGTGGTCTACATTTGAAAGTACATTAAAGAAAAATTAACCCATTTTTTCTGTGACCACCATGTTCTGAACAACTGTCCTCTTTCACCCTTAATGGGACTTCAGCATCTGGAGGACAAAAGGTTGAGTTAACACAAGCTTTAGAAACTTCACCCTTCAAAGTGATGAATCCATTGTCAAAACTGAGTAGCAAGCAACAAGCAAAATATAACATAAGCTATCGATGCATCTTAAACAGGCACTGGAGGGAAATGGAAAGATTTTTATGAATTGATAAGAGTGAAGAAAGCGAAGCTATAACAATGTCCACAAGAACTACAACAGTAGAGAACAAAATGAATGTCAAAAGGCAGCCAACTTCAGATTAATTGGTCTTAGAGAACAAATGATGATGTACTTTCTTCCTTTCAGTAGTGAGGTAAGAGACAACAGGTTTAAAATGTTGCGTATGCTGTCAGTTGCAGTCATTTTGACTTGAGTGGTTTTTTTTCTTCATTACAAGGAAGGGTTCCTTGGCATGGGGTATATGGGGAAACACATGTGGTACAAAGAAAAAGATAGCAATAGACTGAGAGAGATTGAGATGGAGACCTTTTTTTTTTTTTAATAGGCATAGGTAAATGAGCATATTAGTAAAAATCTGAGAAAGGAAAGAACAGTACTTCCCCACAACCACCTTTTCCCCCCCTTACTAGAGGGATCACAGTGCCCAAACTGCACTTCTCTGCCCAGTATCAATCCCAAAGTTGCTGAATACAGTGATTCAAAAGGCAAAAGACATAGGCTTACAACTGTATGTAGCAAAGTAACCGAAAGTGACTCCATTTTGTAAAGTCCCTCCACCTTGTCCCTGCTCCTTATCTACCTCAGGGTCCTGCCTCCTTTTATGGCCTCACAAGTATTGCAAAAGTCAAAGCTTTTACTAATAGATGTCACTTCCTCCCCACTGGAGGGACTAAAAGTCCCTTGCTTCTTTATGGGGGTCTTACCCGACCCATAATTGTAGTTTTATCAATGTTGTCCGATGCCATCAATGAGGACAAACACAGATATCGCATTTATGGTAAATTATTTAACTTGAAAAGGCTACAAACCAAGACTAAAGGGGAGGGAGATTTGGTGCGTGATTTTTTTGTATGAAGTTGATTGTGCGCTCAATGCAACCTCTGAAGGTGAGATGCAACAAAGGATGGATGGATTATCTGCTGTTTGTGCTAATTTTGGCCTGACAACACCAAGAAAACATAGGTGCTCCACCAGCCAGTACCACACCACCCATATGTGGAACCATTAGTTAGAGCAAATGAAGAAATTCTGAATACTGCAGATAAGTTCACTCACCTTGACAGTATACTTTCCAGCAATGTACACCTAGATGATGAGGTTGACACACACACTGCTAGAGTTAGCTCAGTGTCTGGGAGGCTCTGAAGAAAAGTGTGGGAAAGAAGAGGTAATGAGACTGCCTACCAAAGTGAAGGTCTATAGAGCCATTGTGCTGACATTGTATGCCTATGAAACCTGGACAGTCTACAGTACCATGCCAGGAAAATGAATCACTTCCATTTGAATTGCCTTAGGAAGATTCTGAAGATCACCTGGCAACATAAGGTACTAGATACCGAGGTCCTTTCTTGATCTAAATTGCCAAGCATTCAAATTCTACTACAGACAACACAACTCCAATGGGTTGACCATATTGTTTGAATGTCAAACGTACATTTGCTTAAAAGACTATTATGGAGAACTCACGCAAGATAGGCATTCACATGGTGGTCAAAAGAAGCAATACAGGGCAGCGAGGTGGCGCAGTGGATAGAGCTCCGGCCTTGGAGTCAGGAGGACCTGAGTTCAAATCTGGCCTCAGATACTTGACACTTACTAGCTGTGTGACCTGGGCAAGTCACTTAACACTAATTGCCTCACCAAAAAGCAGAAGAAGAAAAAAAAAGCAGCAATACAAGGACACTCTCAAGATCTCTCTAAAGAACTCTGGAATCAATTATGAGATATGGGAGATACTGGCAAAGGACCACCTAGCATGGCGTACTTCCATCAAAGAAGGTTCTGTGCTCTAGGAGTGAAGCAGAACTGCAGTAGCTCAAAAGAAATGTGAGATGTGTAAATTTAGACATCTCTGCTCCAAATGTTCATGTGGATTATTTGCGCCTGACCTGTGGTAGAGCCTTCTGAGCTCGTATTGGTCTGATCAGCCACAGTTGGATACACTATACCTTGACTCCAACATAATGATGTCATTTTGGTCCTCTTCAAGAACTAACCAACTAGTCCCATGCAGACTGCCTACGTGCACATACTTTGGGTGGTGGCTATTGTTGAACCTCATGATAAAGCTGTCCTAATTTCCCTCCAACATTGGTGTCTAGATTTGACCCTATAATTTGAATGGCAGCAGTGGGATTCAGCTGAGGCGGCTGGAGGCTGAGAAAGGATGATGTGATAAAGTGGCCACAATCCAGGCACGTAAGAGACCCTGCAATTTCTGAAAAAGTCTCCACCTTGACCTTCCCCAGTGGGATGCCAAAGCAGAATCCCAAGAACTCTTAAGTTGGAGAGTGAATTTCTCTTATAGCTATCATGGGGTTGGGGCTAGCCAGGTTATCACCAGGGTGATCGAAGAAGAAAAAGAACTGAAGCTACTTTGAAAGTATCATCAGTGAAGTTCCAACATGGAAAAAAAAAATGGGTTTGCTGTCTGCTGTTTAAATTTATATGGGACTTAAGAACTACTTTTTATTAACTCTTCTTCTGACCATGAAAAGAGAGATACTTGTTTAAATCAGAGAGCAATTTGAATATAAATAAAAATTAATTTGGGAGAATGTTTTATGTTACCCCTATATTTTCTTCTGTGAATGATATAACAGAACATAATTGTTTAGGTAAATTAGAAGTGAAGTCATCTAAGAGAAATTGGAATGGACCATGCCTTTGTAAGTTTTTAAGAACCCCAAAAGTAAAAGTATTGGAATTAATTGGTATTGTATAAAAACTTGTGCCAAATTGTAAAGGAGAAATTCAGTGGAGTGAAGAAAATTGGTTCTATAGATAGTCTGGGATATGATTAGGAAATAAAGACTAGAGGACTGAAAATAGAAGAAAGCCAATAAGGTGTTGGTTCAGAATATCAAAAGGAAACAAGAAAGGTCAGTTTTGAAGGGCTTTATGAAGTTATTATTTATGATATGGAAAATGTAGAAATATATTTGTAGCATAGATTTGAGGATAGCATACCAAACTTCTGTCTTTGAAGGAACATCAGGAGGATATATTTTAGTTATTATGTGAGGAATATAAAATTCTCATGGATCCTAAAAGAGGGAACTGAGAATATAAAACTACCATTTTAAATATTTGGCAGTAGACTAAGTGAAAGTAGTATGCCCTATAATTTATAGTGGTAGTAGTGGCCCTTAGGAAAACTGAGATTTTGAATGTTACCATTAGTGATTGTAAATCCAGATTTAATTTAGCAGAAACTAAATTATAATGTGGTCTCATTTACAGTGAGATATCTTGTCCTATTAGGATAACTACGGTAAATCAGAACTTAATGCAAAATATATTTGATATTTGGCACTAAGACACTTGTGGAAAAAGTATGAATCAGAAAAACCTGAACTCAAATGCAGTCCCAGAAAATTTATAAACTGTGTGACCTTAGGCAAGTCATTTCATCTGTTTCCTTGTTTCTTCATCTGTAAAATGGATAGTAATAGTATCTACTTCCCAAGGCTATTGTGAGGATCAAATGACATAATAATTGTAAAGTACTTAGCAGAATGCCTGGCACATAGGAAGCACTATATTTTAGCTATTATATTAAGCTATTATATGTGTATATATATAAATTATATTATGAATTTCTCCTTTACAATTTAGCATTAGTTTTTCTTATATAATACCAATTAATATTATTTTAAATATATTATATTATGTGTAATTATACTGGTCTTGAATACAATCAGTACAGAATGACAAAACTGATAAAATTAATGTATTCAACTGAATTGGTGTCATTTGACGACTGGCAATAAGTATTGTTTCATGTTTTAAATACATGATATTGTGTATGTGATTATTGTGTTTCTAAATTTTCTCTTAATGTGAATTTGGGAAACCATTGTATAAGAAATGCTGTTAAGAGTATGATGCAATGTTAGTGTGATATATATATGTGCAGATTGCATGCCAT
Source organism: Vombatus ursinus (assembly GCF_900497805.2). NCBI lineage: Eukaryota > Metazoa > Chordata > Mammalia > Diprotodontia > Vombatidae > Vombatus > Vombatus ursinus. Next base: position 27,118,990 of record NW_020954598.1, on the reverse strand, counting down.
CTTGGGGAGGAAAGTGAGAAAGGAGGATGAGAATAATTTAAAACTCAAAAGCTTATGGAAGTGATTGTTGATAAAGCAAGATAAATTTTTTAAAAAGTGGAAAAAAAAGTATGATGCAATTGTATCATTGGAAAATTTAACTCCTTTTTATCTAGATGTCATGAAATTATTAATTATGGTTTTTAGAGGCTGTTATAATGTCAAAAGCTATCAAGTATTTAATTGGGCATAGTTTAAAAGGGCAAAATCATAATTACTTTGTGGGAAGTTCAAAAAGAGAGAGAGAGACCTTGTAAAATCTCCTTATCTGTAAACTTGTCAGGTTCCTTGGCACCTTCTACATGGGCAAGGTCACAAAATCTTATCAGCCCTGTGAAAGAACTTGCTAAATGTGAAATTCTAAAATAATGAATTAGTTTACTAAGAAACTGTGATCCTCCCTTCCATCACAAATATTCACCATAAGATGGGGGGGGGGGGACTTACAAGTTTGCTTACAGTATAGAAGTGATTTTATGATGTTATTATGAAAATTGTGAAATTATACCTGGAAGAGTATATGTTAAAGTTATATCTTAAGCCTACTTAGTCTCAACAGATTACAGTGTTAAAGATTTATTTTTGCCTTAAGGAGTTAATATAAAATACCTTAAGAAATGGCTATCTACTAGTCTGGACACATATTAAGTAGCAAGTGTTTTTCTGGGTTTTGAGTGAACTATCACATATTCACTCTCTATGTGGAATTCCAGAATGGAATTATTTTCTTAACTTCTCATGATTGATTTTTATACCAGGATGAATTTAAACTCAAGAAGAAAATAAAAGGAAGAAAAGCACGTTGAGTGAATTTTTTTTAAAAAACCTGGTAAATTTTTTATTTTTGACTGTTATTGCAACAACATGAGAGAGATAATAACTATATCTAGCCCTAAGCTGTGATTTGCTTTGCTAAGGTAAATTTGCTGAGGTAAAATCTTTTGGGACTGTAATTTGATATTGTTCTGAGTTTTGAATTCAGGTATAATTGAATGATCAAGTTAGTCAATCCACCATTCAAGGGAAATGTCACCAGCTGCTCAAAGAAGTGTGATCTGAGAATTGCTACAGGTGGATGGATGTTTGTCTCTAGGAAAGATGAGGGGACAACCTTACAAAGGTGAAGGTAAGAACCCCTTGACTCAAGTTTCCCCATCATTTTTTAAAAGGAATGCTTCCTACCTGGTTAATCCTGAGCCTGGCTACGATGCTCTATGTATTAATAATATGGAACTCTGCTGCATGTTTGGCTGTTCCAAAAATTAACTATTACACTTACCTGAAATGAAACAGAACTAAGGGTGCTTTATCCTATTATACCTAAAAGTCAGTCTGTGCCCTCAGGCCTGGAGGAACAGTCTTGATGTAGTTACAACCATGTTCCTCCCCACTTCCTTTCACAGCAAGTCTCTGATCATAGTAGGTAAAACTTACTTATAGTGAATCTTGTTTTTGCAATATCCCAGCACCTCTGAACTACTAAAATGGGATGCAAATGTAAGGTACCTTATTGGGTAGCCTTTTTAAAAAATTTTATTTAATGTTTTTGGTTTTCAACATTCACTTTTATAAGATTTTGAGTTTTAAATTTTCTCCCCCTCCCTCCCCTCCCCACTCCCCAAGACGACATGCAATCTGATATAGCCTATTTACAATTATATTACACATATTTCCACATTAGTCATGCTGTAGAGAAAAATTAGAACCAAAGGGAAAAACCATGAGAAAGGGAAAAAAAATAGAGAAAGAGACAATAGTGTGCTTCAATCTGCATTCAGATTCGATAGTTCTTTCTCTGGATGCAGAACAGCATTTTCCATCATGAGTCCTTTGGAATTGTCCTAGATTCTTGCATTGCTGAGAAGAGCTAAGTCTATCAAAGCTGGCATCGCACAATGTGGCTGTTACTGTCTACGACGTTCTCCTGATTCTACTCATTTCATTCTGCATCAGTCCACACAAGTCTTTCCAGGTTTTTCTGAAATCCCTCTGCTCATCATTTCTTATGGAACAATAGTATTCCATTACATTCATATACTACAACTTGTTCAGCCATTCCCCAATTGATAGGCATCCCCTTAATTTCCAATTCTTGGTCACCACAAAAAAGAGCTGCTATAAACATTTTTATACATGTGGGTCCTTTTCCCTTTTTCCTTTTTTATGATCTCTTTGGGATACAGCCCTAGAAGTGCTATTGCTGGGTCAAAGGGTATACATAGTTTATAATCCTTTGGACATAGTTCCAAATTGTTCTCCAGAATGGTTGGATCAGTTCACAACTCCACCAACAATGCATTAGTCTTCCAATTTTCCCACATTTTCTCCAAAATTTATCATTTTCCTGTTTTGCCACGTTGGCCAATCTGACAGGTGTGATGTGCTACA
>NW_020954598.1:27116137-27116527 GCF_900497805.2 Vombatus ursinus | reverse complement strand
AGAGTTGTTTTGATTTGCATTTCTCTAATCAATAGTGATGCAGAGCATTTTTTCATATGACTATAGATAGATATAATTTCTTCATCTGAAAACTACCTGTTTATATCCTTTGACCATTTATCAACAGGGGAATGACTTGAATTCTTATAAATTTGACTCAGTTTTCTATATATTTTTGAAATGAGCCCTTTATCAGAGACACTGGCTGTAAAAATTGTTTCTCAGCTTTCTGTTTCCCTTTTAATCTTGGTCACATTGGCTTTGTGCAAAAACTTCTCAATTTAATGTAATCAAAATCATCCATTTTGCATTTCATAACGTCCTTTTTCTTGTTTGGTCATTAATTCTTCTGTTCTCCATAGATCTGACAGGTAAACTATTCCTTGCTCT
>NW_020954598.1:27114946-27116127 GCF_900497805.2 Vombatus ursinus | reverse complement strand
ATTCGACCTCAGACACTTGACACTTACTAGCTATGTGACCCTGAGCAAGTCACTTAACCCCAATCACCTCACCAAAAAAGGAATTACAAAAAAAAAGAAATCCATAGTAAATCTTTTTTGTTCTGCTCTGTATATGGAAATGCTCATTTGGGGGGTTCCTAAGTTCATAATAAAATGGAATTTGGAAATGTGTGAGCTTTAGGGGGAAATGAGTTGTTTTGGAAATGAGATGCCCATAGGATATCCAGTTTGAAATGTTCTACTCTGCAATCAGTGATGTGAGACTGGTGTTCAGGTGAGAGACTAGGGTGCGACATATAGATCTAAGTCATCTGCATTGACATAATAATTAAATCTAAAAAAGCTAGTGAAGTCACCAATTATAGAAAGATGAAAACCCAAGATAGTCTTGAGACATATCCAGAGGTGGTGGTGGGGTTTTCAGGAAGGGTGGGGAGGAGAAAGAGAGTAACAACACTGAATATAAATGATGAACCAGCAAAGGAGACTGAGGAATAGGCAAACAGGTAAAACAGAAGAGTGTTTAAAAACCTGCAGGGTATTCAGAAGGACAGAATAATCAAATGCTACAGAGGAAGCAAGAATGAGGAATGAGGCCACTGAGATCTGGCAATTGAGAGATCATCAGTAACTTTATAGAAAGCTGTTTAGATTGGAAGCAATATGGAAAAGGGTTAGGTAGTGGGATGATAATAAGTGGAAGCAGAAAGGAAAAAGGAATTTTTCCAGGAATTTGGCTAGAAAGAGAGAATACAGAATAGCTTTAAGAGATGGCAGAGTCCACTTAAGGGGTTTTGTTTTGTTTTAAGGAGTGAGGAGGCCTGGGCATGTTTGTAGACAGTAAAAAAAGAACTAGTAAGCTGAAGATTGAGGGGATGATTATAGGAACGATCTAATAGGAAAAGCAATGGGCACGGTGAGGGTTGGGGAGATGAGAAATGGGGAGGGGCTGGCCTTGAAGATAAGAATCTCTTTATTATAGACTAAAGGAGAAAATGGAAATGTCAAGGGGTGTTATGATATAGAAAAGGAGCTTCCAGGGAATAAAAATATAATATATTAAAATGGCATGTATATAAAAAGTGGAAGAGAGTGCTAAGTGGGAGGGGGAGAGTGAGTGTTATGGGAGGCTTGAGGATTGTGCACTTAATTCAGCCTTT